>NC_056729.1:598405796-598428296 GCF_019279795.1 Protopterus annectens
TAAAGTTTACTTTGACATAATATGTCAGTAGATACATGCAGTGTTGTGTGTTTAACTGATTTCTTTAACATAAATATTTATTTATTTAGTCATTTATTTATTTATTTTGCATTTGTTCACCAGGAAAGTCTGACTGGATATATGTCCATTTTCAATGGAGGCCTGGGGAGAAAAGCTCCAAATACAAATTAGTTAAATCCAAGTATAATAATAATAATAATAACAATAATAATATAGGTTACAATAAATCTGATGTACAATAAAACAAGATACAGAGATTGTGGCAGTTGCATTGTAGTGATAAAAGAAAAAATGTAGCTTATTTCAGCAAAACATGAGTACAGACAAGGGTAGTAAAAAACAGATATGCATATAGTTAGCAAGCATTTGGAAAATAAATCCGTCATGAGCATCGACAGTAACAGTGTATCAAATGGAAGATACCAGCACTGTATACCATTAAGCTTCCCGTAAAGATGATTTTACATAACCACAAGCAGTGTTTAATGGGGAGGTAATAGTTTAGGTGAGGTGGGCAAGTAGGGGCATCTTAAAGGAAGAAGGGTGGGATAAGTAAGTAATTTCTATCCTATAGGGTTAAGGCAGGAGCATATCCTATGTGATCTGAAAAACAGTTTCATTAAGTTTTTAAATTTGAACACGGATGGTTCTTGAGTTAAGTCTGGAGGGAGATTGCGCCAGTTTTTGGCAATGTAGTTGGGAAATAGTGAGTCTCCAGCTGTGTTGTTTGATTTAGTAGTATTTAGCAGAACTTTATCTGTAGATCTGTGTTCTCTAGATTTAGTATAAGGACTTATTAAAGATCTGAGGGCAGGGACTTTATCAGGCTTGTAGAGGATCATATTTGTGCATGATATACAAACAGGGAACTAATTTATAAAGCATGGTAGGAGAAGTACTAAATGTATTCAAAAATAATACTGCAACTAACAGTGAGAGATATGTCAGTATTTAAGTGCAAGTTTCTGTCTTTAACTGATTTCTTTACTACATGTACATATGTATCTCAAGCTCTAGAGCTCTCTCTCTCTATGTACACACACACACACACACACACACACACACACACACACACACACACACACACACACACACACAGAGGGAACTACTTTATAAAGCATAGTAAGGGAAGCAAAAGAGTGCATTTACTATATTTTTACAATCAGATATAAAAGATTTCTCAATATATAAACAGCAGTATTCTGTGTTTGATTTTATAAGACGTACGTTTTTATAAAGAGTGTTTTCAGTAAAATATTACAAAGAAATGCATATAGGTTCATAGGTTCATAGGTTCATGCTAGGCTATCTGCCCTAGGGCATTTATAAGCCCAGCCAGAGTGTGGCTTTCGCACACATTTTAAATTAATTTTGCTATGCCCTTTTTCAAGGTTAGTATACTGTGCCTCTGTCTAACAGTGACACAGAAGTGATACCCGGGGTAAACCTACGATCTCCAATCCACTCATCAAGATTCCTCTTGAAGAGAGTCAATGAGGGACTCTGCCTAACCTGGACTGGGATTTTATTCCAGAGTGAAGGGAGCCTCTGGGTTATGAATCTGTCCCTCCAGCATGTCCTATTTATTTCAGTGCTGAGGTTTAAGTCTCTCAAGCGCGTAGCTCAATGGGATTTGGATTTTTTGAGGTGCAGCATGTCCATTAATTCCGGTTTGGACATGGCTTTATACATCAGGCACAGATAGCCTCTGAGCAGGCGGTATGCCACTGAGTAGAGCTGGGGTTTCTTTAACCAGGCAGCATATGGCATCTGTTTGAGCCCTTTGATCTTCTTGGTGAGGTACTTTTGGGGTCTTTCCAGTTGCTGCAGGTGTCTGGTAAGGTACATCCCAAAAGGGGCATTGTACTCAATTATGGGCCCGATGAGGGATGAGTAAAGAGGCATGATGACCTCCCCTGATCTAGATGTGAATCCCTTCTTGATTAGGTGGGCTATATAAAATTTATTCTAACCACTTTGGCCACGTGGTTGTCAAATGAGAGATTGCTATCAACTTGGGTCCCCAGGTCCCTAATTACTTCTTCTGTACTTAATGGATTACCACCTATGTGGTAATTTGTGGGCACTTTGTTTTTGCCAAAGGGGATGACTATACACTTTTTGGCGTTTAGCTTGAGGCCATGGCTCTGGCACCAGTTGTCTGTTTCTCTGAGGCCCTTTTGGAGGATGCTTGTGTCGGCTGGAGAGTAGATTATGGCGCCCAGTTTTCAGTCATCTGCGAACTTGGTCAGCCACAGTCCTTCCATGTTGGCCTGTACCTCCGAGAAATATATATCGAACAAGAGAGGTCCCAGGACTGAGCCTTGTGGGATGCCACTTGTAACTGGTTTGGAGTCTGACATGGCTCCAGCAATTCTATCCATAAGGGTTCTGTCCTTGAGCCAGTTTGCAACCCATCTAGTGATATAGGGGTTTATATTTAAGCTGTTGAGCTTATCTATAATGCCCGAGTGTGGTATTGTATCGAAGGATTTTGCGAGGTCCAGGTAGGCTGTGTGGACCACCTTCCCCTCGTCAATGGCCTTGGTGACTGTTTCAAAGAAATCAACCAGGTTTAAGAGGCAGGATCTGCCCTTAACAAAGCCAACTGGGTAGGATCCAGTGTCTGTAGGTCCCCAATATCTTTATTTATGAGGTCCATGATGATCCTTTCCATAGCTTTGCAGACCAAGCTAGTCAGGCTTATGGGGTGATAGTTTCCAGGATCCGTTGAGGCACCACCTTTGTGGAGAGGGACCACTGTTGCTGTACACCACTCTTTAGGTACATATCCTGTAGTAAGGCTGAGATTGAACAGTAGTTTTATGTTTGGGTTTAGCTCTTCTTGGAGTTCATGTTGACGCAGCCCGGGACACCGTCTGGTCCCATTGATGCTGTGTTTTTTGCTTTGGAGAGGGCAGCTCTTACCTGAGCATCTGAGATGTCAGGGGGGCAACACTCTGCTGGGATAGATATTTGCCCTTTTGGTGGGGGCGGAGTTTGCACTGAACCTGTCAGCTAGGATGTTGGCAATGTCTGTGGGTTCGGTGTATTTTTTGTCATTTTGGACTAATTCTGAGCATATCTAGGAATTCCCATCCAGGTTCCTAACATAACTAAAGAAAGCCTTGTGATTATCCTTAGTGTCCTGTGCAATTTTTCTCTCGAAGCTGGCCTTAGACGATTTTATGAGTGCCCGTAGTTTTTTGCTAATACTGATCAGAGATGCCTTCCCTTTTTGGGATTTTGCTTTACCATGTAGTAGCTTCCTCCTTCTATATCATGCACAAATCATTAAGTTTGCATAGCAGATTGCAACATGTAAGTCTACTGCTGGAACATGATGATCATATTTGTGCCTGATATGCATTCCTTTGTCTCTATCCCCTCAACATCAGGGTCTGCCACTGTACCACTATCTGGCAGTGGAAATGTCTGAGACGCTGTGGGGGGGGGGGGGTCTGCCACTGTACCACTATCTGGCAGTGGAAATGTCTGAGACTCTGTGGGGGGGGGGGTCTGCCACTGCACCACTATCTGGCAGTGGGAATGTCGGAGACTCTGTGGGCTGAGCCTCCTGCTGGTGCCTCTTCGGCCCTTCTTCCTTTAGCCTTTCTCCTACAGCCTGTTATCTATTGCCTACCCATACTACCCTCTCATATAAACATATGTTTGAAAAAATATGAGTGGGGTCTATCCCCCACCAAAAACATAGTGCCCCTCCTCTCTCACCTCCTCCAGCAAAAGCATCTTGATTTCTTCTCTCTTTGATTTCCTCTTTGTTATATTTTCCCTTTTTCAATTGTCCTTATACCTCCCTTTCTATTATTTAACGCAACCAACCAGGTGTCCACATAAGGATACCCCTAAATAAAACATTGTAATCCCTTTTATTTTTTAAAGTATTAATAATAAAAGCTGTGCAGTCCATCACTTGCCTTGGTTTTTCTCTAGAATGACTATACATAGCAGCATCTGTCCACATAATATAAATACATAACGAAGTCTATAGCTTTCACATAGTACTTCATATGTACTTAACAATTAACTGTAAGCAATTTACTGTTTTTTCATAAGTAGGCATGTAGTTCAAAATGCCTTCATTTTTCCTTATTCAGTTCTAGTAACCTGCACTTAGCATATTTACATATATGAGTAGCAGTGCAACTGACAGTCAGCCTCTACACAGCTGCAAAGTTCTGGACTATGAATACCAACTTTATCCTAACAAACTGTGTCCAAATTACTTTTTACTGCAGTTTTACCAAAAGTAGTAAATTCAGATGAAGTATCAGAATACTAATTCCATTAAATCTAACTGTCCTTACAGAAGCAATGACCCTGGAGTTAATATTATAAGCCATGTCCTTTATAAACAGAGGACAGAGGTAGCTTATAAATGCCTGGCCCTCAATGTCCTATTTGGATACAGGATGTCATTATTCTTTCAGGAAAACTTGGCAAGGCTTAGAACCCCCCCCCCCCCCAAGTCATTAGCCTAGTAACAATCTATGAATCTATTACTTAGTAGGAAGGGTATGGGGGAGTTGGTGAAATGACCATCTGCATAAAAACATAAAGTATCAGGTGTTCTGTTTTAAAGATGTGTTACTAAAAAACACTGTTTCTGGTATGTAAAGTCTATCAGGTTTACTTTGAACAGACCCATTTCAAGCAACTATCTGTAGCATATGCATTCCAATGCTGGAAGGGAAAGTTTATTGTCTACATTGTCTATATATTAATTTATTACAGGTAAAGCAAGAAGTTAGGAGAGAGCATCTATATTAAGCAGAAGGTAAAATTAAATAGCTGTATCAGTAACATATTCATGTGATCACACATGCAATTACACATTTACTGTCTCTAGTGTGATCATTCAATTCAGGAACAGCACAGCACTTTAGAAATCTGCATACTGTTTTCATATTGCTTATAGGATGGCACCTATGCCTTAATGACTACTGTCATTTCTTAAGATAGGAGAATGTTTGATCCCAGACTTACAACTTGGCAAGAACATAATGTTCTTTCCATGTTTCAGTACATCTGGAAAGGAAGGGGGTTTTGCAACAAAAAATATCATTGCAGGAAAATCATATAATGCAGATTGTTTACAGTCCTGACACTAACCCATAATTTAACATCCTGTGTTTATAGCCTATTAATTTAAGTTCTTTTTTCCCACACAAGCTACTGGATCATGAGTAATGGAATTTTTTTTATTTATATGATGTCTAGCCAGCTACAAATAATTTTCTGTTTGCTTAAGGTCTCCCAGAAATGCTGAGTAGACAGAATTTGTGCCACTCAAAACATATCCGTCACTGCCATACTATCACATAATGATACAAGTGGAATTAGCTGAACTTCTGAATTATAGGTTGCTTAAGGGGCTAAACACAGAGGTTATAATGTGTCTATCTGGAATATGCAAGGCAAGAAATTACCTCGACCTCATTGAATTCTCGGGTTGAATGCAATGAATAATAATGTCAGAAATTAAACATTCCTGGCAAATACTGGAAACTCTCTCTTTATTATTCATTAACCACAACAAAAACATTTTTTCCAAATACATTATTACTGGAAGGTTTCAGTGTTAACTCTTTTTTTTTACAATCACACAATATAGCACATAAAACAGAAATGACTAACAAGTATGAAAACCTTCCACAATTGCTTCATTTATTGCCTTTCTGTGCTTGCCTCCTCTCTGCCAACATAATACAGCTTTCTGTTTGCTAGGAAATCATCTGGTATTTTGAAATATTGTGAAGTTTTGCTCTGCCTAACTATCACCTTTCTTGTAATGGTGTGGTGGGGACAGTCAACAGGCAATCATTGCTCACCTTCTCTTGGTTCGAATTCAACCTTTCACAGTAAGTAATAGCTTGAAGATACTGACACATACTCTTTACTGAGTGCTCTGGCTGATAAGCACAGATTACACCTGATAGCTTTTTTGCAGTGAGCGAAGGTAGGAACCCACATTATTCTCCCAGTTCAGAACATCACACTATGACTGAAAAGGCAGACTACCATTTTCTGAATCTCTGACAGTAACTGTAAGCTTTATTTTTGCAATGGAGTTTGTGTGAGATACATACACTTTGTTCGTATTGCCTCTACAGGGCTTTTATTTGTTACTATTACCTTTGCTCTTGCACTATGGCAGAAGGCATTTATTCTCTTAGTGTCAATGACTGCAGAGCTGTTTACTTTATGCAATGCAGAATCCTAGCATTTTTACTTGTTTTTCCAATATAATACTTTAAATCACAGATGATAACCTTAGACAGCACGAGTGCAGAGCACTTTTACTTGGAGTATATGATCAGACATGCACTGCGGTATTTGAAGGACAGATCACATTAGCTCACTTTATCTTATCTGATTGCATTGGATTATTTAATTCTTACAATGCTATGATCCAAAGAATATGCAGTTAGTTTTTGATCAGTCATCATTCTAAATAAAACCCATGGATGTAACCTATTTGTAATTATTTAAACACAAAGCAAGACACAGCTAATATAAAAGGGCTGCTAGATATAAGTAAAGAGAACAATTTCCACAGAAGCATCCAACAGATCAACCAATGGCCATTGGTGGATCTGTGGGATGCTTATGTGGTATTTATAATTATTTGTTACCTGGGTAAGTGATATAATCCACATGGAGCTTTGTGGCCACATCTTGACTCTTTGGGTTGCAAAGTATATTTTGTTCTACTTATGTGATATTGTTATGCTGGAGAGGTTTGAATTGGTCATTAATTAAAATGCATTGTTTTACTATGTAAGCTTCAAATACTTAAAGCATATTTATAAGATAGATGAATAAAGCCAATATAACTTAGTTTTGCAGGCTAAAGCACTGGATTTAGTAACATTTTGTGCAGAAGCAAACTGAGATGGGATGTTATGAAACAATTAAAAGGAAGTAGTAGAAAGTAACATGTTAAGTGGGGAAGAAGCAGTTTAGAAACAATGGAAAGCAGTTTGAACATGAAGTATGCCTTCAGTGCAAGAAAATCCCCATGAAAAGTGATAAACTGGCTTGTACCATTGTGATGTAGCACCAGAGCTGAGAAATGTAACATTATTATCAGAGACACACTTTTGATGTGTTTGAGCAGTCCAGTTTATATTCCTGGTTTGCCCTTTATGTTTGCATGAATCTCTTGAAAGTTTGTTGCAGAGTACTTTGACACAGTTCCATTAATCTACAAAGTTCATTTAGTAATTGCTAAAATAATTTCAGAACATATTAAGATTTTAGTTCCGGAATTATACTGCATTCTAGATGCCTACCAGGCAGGAGTGCACTACTCCTTTGTGAATAAACATGAGGTTTGCCGCATAGCTTACTCCTTAACTAAATTGACCAGTTGAATTTTAACTTGAGGAAGCCTGCTTACCCTACATATTAGTGAATTCAATTTCTTGGTGACATGCAATGCAGGCAAGAGTAACAGAAAGAAAGAGTGAAGTCCAGGGAAGGGTTAACCAGACTTACACAACTTTAATAAGATATTACAAAAGCTAGCTGGTGACTTGAAAGCTGAACAATAACAATCACTTCTAGGGAAAAAGAATAAAAAAAAAATTGCAGATTTAATTATTTAAGACTTGAAGATTCTGTGTGTTTCTTTAGATGAAAAAACAATAAATGGAAACCTGTAGTCCATTTGATGTATTATGATTTGCTTTATTATACAGACTCTGATTTTCACTCAGAAGAAAGTGATTATACAAGGAAAGTTATAGCTTCTGGTTGTCATATATGTACACCTACCCATTACTGTTATCAATACACCTATTCAGATGCAGACAGCAAACAAAAGGTATGTAATTACTTGTCTGTGACACAAAACATATATCACATGCCACATTCTATAGACCTGGACCTCTTATGGACTCTCTCCAATGTCTGGGTTTCTTGTGTGCTGGCAAAATGTGACTCAGGCTGTTGAATTATTTTTTTCTGATCATTTGCACTTAAAGGATGGTTTAGCATCCAGAATAACACATCATATGAAATAATTAAGCAGTAATCAACAACTGTGTCATAGATTATTACTAGGCTAACTGCCCTCATGACCATTTTGAGCCTAGCCAATTATCCCCTGTGAGAATCAAACCCCACACCTTGTGTTTCCAAGGTAAGCACCTTAACCATTCCAACACTTGTGCATGGGTATCTCAGTACTTGCCCATGGTTGGTGCGGCTTGATCACTAGGGTGAAGCCTTAGTGACTAAACAAAGCCAACTGTGGGTAAATCCATATATACTAGTGGACAGTTGTGGATTATTGCTGTTTTACAATTATTTGGAAAGAAATTGCTTACCTTACTTAAATAATTTATTTGTATAATGGTGCTGTAGTGTTCTTCTGTATTCTTTCTTGTTTGTTGATGTACTGTGCATGTGTATGGGACGTACGTTCCCACATTTGCACAGTACATCAGTGCAGTGCAGGAGAAGTAGTGGAGAAAAAAGAATCTTCATTGCTGTTTTTTTCTCATGTAGTCTTAATGCAACAAACCTGGATGAAGTCCAATATACTGGAAGGACAAAGGTCCAAAAATAGGGACAGATTTTAAATATAGCTTTTATAAACTTAGGACATCGTTGGAATAAGAAGTTTTGTGTTATAAACTTAGGACATCGTTGGAATAAGAGGTTTTGTGCATTTTTGGAAGGATATGAAACCTGAACCTGAAATGTCTGTCATTAATTAATAATGTCAATCCTCAGTTGCTTGCCAGAAAACAACAATTTTTATGAGGAACAGACTTGAGAGGTATTTGCTCTGGACAAATGTAGAAATAAAAAGAAAATCAAGTACATTTCTGATTCTTTAGTTTTGCAGGACATACGTGATTTTTCTTGTACTTGGTTCTGTCCCTCAGCATATGCCAATAGAAAGTCTCGCTGCACAATGGTACTTCTGTGGCAGGACTTCTTCTCTATTGGTACATACTCAATTTACAACTGAGCATGCTGGTCAGGCTGTCCAATCAGCATGCTCATTTTTGAATAGTAATGAGCAGTGATATAATCTCTAGTAAGTCTTACTTTGCCCTTTATGTGTGCTAATAAGACTTGAATCCACCTTTCACTGTGTTCTTTCTTGCATGCTTGCATGAGCAATATGCTGTCATATCCATTCAACTGCATATCATCACCATGCCATGCACACCACTCATTCATATACACTGCTTCTGTGTGTGCATATTGCATATCTACAGGACATTAGGTTGTACTGCCCATGACTTATAGTCCCATGAAGAGTGTGGATGTCATGCTATCATTTTGTTTTGCAATACTTTCATGGAGATAGTTATTAATGGTAGCACTACTTCCAGGCCACCTGCCTGGTGTGCAAAGAAGAGCAAAATCATGGTCAATCTCTTGCAAGGCTACCTCTGGCAATGGCTGTTGGCATGCTATGTGGGTCTCTTCATAAAGGCTGATTCCTGGTTTGACCTGGCAGCTTTGCTGTCTAAGGCAACAGACATTCCATTTACCTGAGAATAGCGCTGGCACTGGTACAATAATCGGTATCAGTATCTCCAAAGATGTTTGGACTTGGGAAACAGAGGTTTGGCAAGGATAACACAAATGATACAGCAAGTATTTATATCTGCAACAAACAGTTCTGCAACAAATAAATGTTTTTGCAATTTACTCAACCAGATCCAAGGACATTCCAAATTAGATGCTGTGGGAGATTATATGTCTGTGTTGTGTGTTGTTTGTAGCAGCTGTTGTTTTATGGCACTTAATTAAGCACTCAGCACAGGACTGTAACTCTGAACATGGTAGGCACTATTTCTTGCTTTTGCTTCATTTTACATAGATATTTTTTGTGTGGTTGTGTCTGCTTCACTGCAGCTAACAGCTTTGAGTGTTCCTGCCTCTGTTAACTGATTAAAAACTGTAGCACTGTAGGGTTTTGGCCTAAATCATGGGAACCTGACTGCACACTCGGTTATGTGCATGGCCATTCTGATATACTTGTGTTGTGGTTTGGGAATCATGTAAAGCTTCTGCTTACTTGCACATCTGTGTGGGCCTGTATTGTTGCACTGTCATTTAAATTTCACAATACTCATATGCAATATGTGCTTGGTCTGCCTTTCGCTTTTGTCTTTCATCACAGGTAGAGTGCAAAGAATGCTAACAATTGCCACAGTACACAGCAGAAACTTCAGTCACAGCAGGCTTTGTGACATCTGAGGTCATTTCCTGGTTTACATTTGCTATTTCACCTGTAGGTTCTTAATCATGTCAGCTTTCCAAATTTCATCTTTCTTCTGCATGTGTCCATGGTCGATCAGTGCCACAGGATTGACAGCCATAGCTTTTTGCTTCCCTAACTAAGGCATGGCTGAGACTCCTGAGCAAGGTGTGAGGGTTTCTCTTAGGAGGGTTAGGCTCAAATTAATCCAGAAACTGCCTTGGCTGCATCAGAGCAGAAGCATGTAGTGAAGGCTACTGTTGACTGAGCAAGGCCTCAGCCATTCAATAACCACTACTGCAGTGAGCTGCAGCATTGTTATACTAGCAGGCTGATGCCATTAGACCACCAGAGGCAGGGCAGGTCATTTAAACCAGCCATTGAGACCCAGGACTACCACTTACTGGGTCCCTGTAATACCCACTTGGGCCTGTCAATGGCTAGCAGACTGCCTGTGCACTGTCTTATCCCCAATGATTTGTCTACACTTTGTCTATCAGTGATGTCTTCCATAGCTTACTACCTTGTGTCCACAGTAGTCTCTGCTTGTCTGTGAGTCTTACATTTTTTGCTTGTCCCTGTTGTCTGCTGTCTTCTTTCATTTCTTCTCCATTGTTTCTTTTAGATATATTTCTATAAATATACATATGATAAAAACATATATTTATATTTGATAGTCCATTTACCCACAAAAATGTCATATCATCCTACAAACTGCTTTACTTTACAGTGTTGCTGCTGTGTGTTGCTCTGCTTCCTGTGCTCTTTTTCTTGTTTTCCTGCATTCAACTTTCAACACTTTTTTAATGATGCAATAAGACATTTGGCTTGCTGGGTAACCTTTCAGTACCCGTTACACCCCTTATGCAGTTTTTTTCTTCAAGGAGCTTCCTGTTTCCTTATGAGTACAAACAACAGTTTATACCACCTGTTGTATTTCTGATTTGTGTTTTCATGAGTTTAACAAAGTACTATGTAAGAATGCATATTACTGCATTTTTGCAGGCTCTCATCTATGTCAGTTTACTTATTTTATGAAGTTTCAATACACCAATGTCTATCCCCTTAAAGCACAACAATCTACCTACTCACGTCTCCTTCCATTTTGTTTCATGGTGTTTAGCACTACTGTTTTGCCTGTTTGTGTGGCAACAGCTTGTTATTTCTGTTAATGTACCATAATATTTATTCTGAAACATGTTTCTCATGAATTATTGAAAAGAATAATAATGGTTTTAATTTATGTGAATGGCAATCATTGTTAATAAGAGAGGTAGGTATTTCATTGCCTGTCTCTTAGATTCATTACAAAGGCATTTGCAACTGTTCAACTGTACTTTATGATGCATATATTTAGTAGAATTAATAGAGTTTCAGTTTAGCTTTATGAAATGAACCATGTCCTCTCTATGTAACTTTGTAAAATACGTCTTGATGAGGAATTCCAATAAATGTTCATTACTGACAGTCCCAGCCTGACATTTAAATATGTTTAAATATTTAAACATACCTGTTCCTGAGGTTATCCTACACTGGATATCCACATACCTTATGAAACCATTATTCTTGGATATGTTAACAAAGACTGGTAAAATATTGTAGGTAACAACCCTTCTGCTAGCATCATCCTATATGAATTAACTCATTTTATAAATTATTTTACTCCAACAACAAAAATTACCAAAAATGACTCCATCCTATATCAGATCCTCATCTCATACCCTAATCTCTATCCCTCACGATGAATTCTTCCTGATTCCCTCAGGAATCATCATCTCCAGTGGTGGATGGTGACTTCAAATTAAAGGGGGGCTGCAGGAGACAGCTGAATGGGTGGGGCCAATGGGAAGAGGTGTGACCAACTAGAAAGGGGTGGGGCTATGCTCAAAAACACAACAACTGGAACTTTAAATAAATACGCTGCTCTGGGTGCCAAACCATCATTATGAGAGTCCAATCAAGACAAAATGAAGTATAGAAGAAAAAAATATTTCAATGCATCAGCTACATGACAGCTTACTTAATATCTTGATGGAAACAAAAAGGTTGTGAGGCATGAAAAAATAAATTACTTTTTAAATACATTACTGGAATACTAGTCAAAATCAAGTATAAAAAACAAGCTTCTCCTTGCACTGCAGTTCTAATTATAACTTATATTCAGCTTTATAAAAGTACCAAGTAACATACTGAAAGTAAAAATCTCTGTGATACCCCCACTTGTAAAAATGTTTCTTATCCAAAAAAGACCTGCTGCCCCACAACAACTATCTACTTGTTTCATGGGGAAAACATGATCAAAGTAAAAAATGAACAGCAAACAAGAAACAAGCTCAAGATAAATTGCTTAAAGGATTACTGCACATGTTATGGACCACGCATGATAGATTGGCATTTTGTTTAGTTTATGGGTAAAGCCTGCAAAGATGACTGCAAATCTCCAACAAATGTAATGAGTTTCTGAAAATACTGTAATCCTGTCCTTTATTACAAATACTGTCATATGCATTTCAATACCTAAGGCTTGTACATTATCTAGTTATGTAAACATTATCTGCATGGCAACAACAAAACGGCTTTCAGTGTTGGTAATTATTTAACAGTATGCTTATTAAAGGTTACTTGCATCTTACAATCTCAGACAAGCTTACCCGATGGTCATTAAAGCATTGCTACTTAAACACAAAGCAACAGAGCACTGTGACAGCATGCATTTTCTGAATAATAAGAAGCCTAAATCAACAGTATAAAAATATAACAGAAAACCAGAACATTCTGCAAAATCAAGGACAGATGAAAAGACACGGTCATACTTGTGTCTACCTTGGATGGGGGGATACTCTGCACACTTACACTGCATAACTGCTCCTTGCCTTGCTTGGACAAATCCAGAGTCACTACATGGGGGAGTGGGGTGCAAAAGTATGTCACAATTTGAAATGTCTCTGGCTGATGGTGATGGCTCTGACACTCATACCTCTCAACCTCAGAGCAATAAATCTGGACAAAGCCATACATAGAAGTGGAACACAGGCCCAAAAATAAAGACATTTTTTAAATATTGCTCTTATAAACTTAGAAAGATAATAGAATAGTAGTGCGTCTTGCATTAATATGAAATTTCTGAAGGGTATGAAATTTGAAACTCAAATGTCTGCCATTATTTTCTAACTTCATTCTTTAATGATTTGCCACTAATTTGGCAGAAAAACACAATTTTATGAAAAACAGACCAAAAATGTGATGCAAAAATATAAAATTTCCACACAATACAGCTGGGAACCTGTCAAAGAAGGGACACTTTTTTAATATTAGTACTGTTAACTTGAGCAGCTGACAAACTAAGAGCAGCTACATGCATTTCTGAAATAAAAGTAATCTATAACTCTGATCATTACAGTTATTTATAATTGTAAACCCTCCACGTTTTCCTCCAAAATTGCCATTTTGCGGAGGAGTTATTAGGGAGAGAGCAACATTTTGGCCAAAATTGGGGACAGTTGAAAGGTTTGGATTTAATTCTATAAAGCGATTTATTTGCACATACCTCTCAACCTCTTAATGCAGGAAATCTGCACAAGGCCAAATAAATATATTGGGGGAACATACAAACAGTACTAAAAATTGCTCTTGTATAAACTTAAGACAGTTGATAGAATAACAGGTCTTGCTTTAGCATGCATTTTTCTGAAGGTTATAACGTCTGAAACTCAATGTCTGTCATTATTTAGTGACTTCATTCCTAAATGATTTGCCGGAAAACCACAGATTTTATGAAGAACAAACCAAAAATAAGAAGCAAAAATCTGTTAATTCTGCAAAAATCTGGACGGTTGTGAGGTATAGTTCAGCTGGGGCTGTCTGAGTTTGCTGCCCTTCCCCCCTAACAAAATCATGGTCTAATGGAGCCTCCCGCCTGCAGCCATTCCAATGTCCCATTCCTTGGTTATTTCGCCCCATTTACCATAAACACTATAATGTGCATACTGCTTTACTTCTAAGATGATTTAGATTTCATTTGAAAGTTTTATTTTGCATTTTACAGCACAAACCCTAATAGATATCTGCTAAACAAAGCAATGCAGTCTGACAATGAAAATAGACTTAGCATTAAAACTTCTCTGCCCTTGAAACTCACATTCATTGAAACAGCATTGAAACCCACATTCAAAGAAAATACATTTTGCCAGTGGCAGATAAAGATTAACTTTGGGCTGTTTTCAAATCATAGACCCCTTGAACACAAAATATACATATGCTCTTTGATACACCTTCCTGATTTTATTAAACTATATTCCTTGTACAATACAGTACAGTTGTTAGAAGGCATTTTATGTATTGTTTTGAACAATGAAACAAAATGCATGCACCAATAATGACAAAACTGCCAAATTCAGAACATTTCCATCATAAAAGTCTACTCAAACTTACATTCCATCATAAAAGTCCACTCAAACTTCTACAGTCCACCAGTATCAGTAAATATGCATAATCTCTGAAGATAAAAGTCATCTAAATTCCATATTAAAGAAATCTGTAACTAATGAAGAGGTTGCTGCTAGCAAACAACTTTATATGTCATTGTTTCATCTACAAATAAAGTGGTTATTGCCCTTGAGGAATAAATTGCCCATGTTGCATTACAAAAATGATAAGCTAACAATATCACCATAGGGAACGGATGGCAAATTGACAGGTTCATAGTTAATAGGTATCTTCGCCAAAAAGGACTGCAGCATCCACCCCATTTACAACACAGTACAGTAACAGCAATGCATCTATCTACTGTGGGAGTAGAACCCACAGCCTTCTGCATCAACAGCAAGTACACTACCTGTTGCACTATTAACATTGCAAATCAATTCACCATAAACAGTACTAAACTTTTGTTCCTCTGCAGCTCTCATCTCCTTATAAAATCTACTCGACACTCTGCTGTATCTCTGAACTTTGCAGCACAAGAAATCTGTAAAAAGCCAAAATTTATTAGGGGGGGGGTGCCCAAAAACCAGAGACACATTTTAAACATTGCTTGTATAATGTTGGAAAGCTGCTACAATAAAATGCTGTGTTACTACCATACATTTCCCTGCCAAGACTTGAACCTAGGGGAACCCTGTGCAAAACAGTCAGAGCAACATACCACTATGCCAAATCAGCTGTTTTGTGAAACAGCGTAAGATTGAAATTTAAGTGACTACCATTTAGTGAATTCAATTCTCACCATAGCTGTCAACCTCTTAGCAAAAAACACATGGACAATGCCAGTAATGGGGGAATACAGCCGCCAAACATATTCAGTGAATTCAGTTCTCACCATACCTCTCAACCTTAACACAAAAAACTTGGACGAAGCCAATAATGGGGGAATACAGTCCCAAAAATGAGGACACATTTAAAATATCCATGTTATAAACTTAGAAAATTGCTAGAATAAAAGGTCATGTACTTTCTGAAGAATATGAAGTCTGAAATTCAAATGCCTATTATTTTTATTTAACATTTGTTAACCAGGAAAGTCTGACTTGGAACAAAACCCAGCTTTCAGCAGAGCAGGGAGAAACTCGTCTTTGTAAGATGGGAAGACATGCAGACTCCACACAGAAAGCACCCCAGCCAAGAATCAAACCAGAGAACATGTAGCTGTTACGCAACAATGCTGCTAGTGCACCACTGCACTACTGACTTTGCTAGCAACAACAAACATACAGAAACCACAGATTTTATGAGGAACAGAACAAATATAATGCAAAAATCTGCACATTTTTTGCAGATGGTGGTGAGTAGGGAATTCAGGCCCTTACTACCTGCACCCAAGGTGCAGGATTCAAGCCTGAGTATTCTCTACTCACCACCATGTGTTCTTTCTAGCCACCAGTATGTATCAACTGGGGAATTGCACACAAACACACACACCTCCGTTCGTCCTCCCTCCATAACTCAGATCACACTCCGTTCATCATCTATAGCAGCCCAAGCAGCTCTGTCTGTCCTCTGTAGCAGCCTGCAAGACGTCATGAGGCAGAGATCCCTATCTGGACTGCCTAAATCAGCAGTCTGAGTTCTGAGTACCAGGAACTCCAAGCATGCATGCGTGGAGTTCCGGGACTCGTGAATTTTGTTTTCTGTTTTCTTTCTACAGATGAAGAGACTGTTTTTAATTTTTATTCTTTTCTTTTTATTTTTCTACAGGTGGGAGGCTGCAGTCCTGCATTCCTATAGCATGAGCCACCCCTGATCATCCCACCTTTCTCTATAGACTACCTTGCCATACAAAACAACAGCAATATTAGGAATCCTGGAACCTTACTAGCTTTGACACAGAGGACCCTAACAACATTTATAAATCCCTTAATTGATCCACCCACCACTCATTATCACTAGATGAAGCTATTTTTAGATTCAACACAGTCTTCTTTGACACTCTTAATAGTCTGTCCCTTAAGAAGGAGATGAGTCAAAACCAAGCTGACAGTCTGGTTATCCCAGGCTGGCAAAACTCTGATGAAAAAGAGATTAGGCCTGAATACAATGCCACAAAAACAACACCATGTCTCATCTACAAAGCTACAAACATCCTTAAAACCTAGCCCAAAACAGGTCAACATTGACTGAAATCAGTATTACTTGCATCCCCAACTTAACGTAAAACATAATCTTAAAAATCTGATTTTCAGGAAATAAAATCTTATGCCCTGCAGAATTAGTACTCAAAACCCTTGCCCAGACCTCTCTTCCATAGATACCACAGTGAAATTCAACTTCCACTTCAATGGCTGTATAGCTGCTCTTACTAGCAGTTCCTTACATTCCCACTCCTTCTCAATACAGTATCCATACTCGAATTGAACCAGTTTCTACCTTCACCCTGTTTTTACCTTCTGCATAAAACATCTATTAAGTAAACTCAAACTTTGCTCCACCTCAATCGACAATTTACCTGCAGAATACCTGAAGACAGCCTCCAGTCTCTATTCTAACCAATTGCTCTATTCAAGAATCACATGCTCCTTCTTTACAAAAAAAAATCATATATCATACCACTACATAAAGGAAGTAATGCTACCAAAATAACAGACTTTAGACCCATTACTTTGCAGTCCCCTGCCTCTACAACATTGGAAAAATGAATCTGTATGCAACTTTTACAGTATTTACTTCAAGAAACATATTCTCCTTGATTGAATGTGGTTTATTGCCAGCATGTAGTACAACAACTGTCCTTATATTCTTCCTAGACACCATCATTAAGGCTCAAGATAACAGTAAATAAGTTTCCACTTTCTTTCTCGACCTCTGGAAAGCTTTCATTACTGTCTACCTAATCATTTTCAATTTGTTACATGCCTCTCTGCTTTTTCTCCTTTCCTTTCAGTGAACACCTGAGTCTCACAAGGCTCTATCCTTGACCATCTTCTCTTTGATATATTAATTAAGAACCTTCACACATTTTCCTGACAAGTTTTTCAGATAAAATAAGTAGATGCTTTTGCACATGATGCCTTCATCTCCATCAAAAATTGGTTAATTAATAATCAGCTTATTCCTCAACCCCCCCCCCCCCCCACAAAAAAACACTACTCTTATTCTTTCCTAAGGCTCAAATACCTAACAATGATAATTTCAAATTTTTGACATTAAATAGTATCATTACAGAAATCATTTCCCATACCAAACTACTAAGTGTAATCATTTACAATGGACTTAGATTTGACATACATATTCAAAATACCATAAAAAAGCACAAGAAAAACATAAAATTCTTTACAAATAAAAATAATATCTCTGCAGCCCCTCCAGAGCTTCACTTACTAGCTCATATCTCCTGCCTTCCTGACATTATGCTTCCCCATTCAACCAAACTTACAAGCCAATCTAACATCAAAACTGGAAGTATGTTATAGTAAAGTGGACAGATTTGCAGCAAATCAGTCAGACAGTGCCCATCAGTGCACTCCATTCAAATCCTTAAATTGGCTCAAGCTACCTTTCTATCTCAGATATACCCAACTTTTCCAGACACACAAAATGATATACAACCCCTTAGCTTGTCATGTTGTTTTCTCTACTCTTAATCATTGCCTACCTAATCTCCCCCTTTACTCCCCTGAAGAACAACTCATTCCAAAAATGAAGAAAAACAGTTGTAACACGTCACTGAAAACTGTTTTAATGACAAACCGAGTAGCAACTTGACCAACAACTAAGCGCTTTCACCTTGGATTCCACTGGCATCATCAGAGTTGTAAAAAAAGTCAAGCATAACAGCTTAAGTAACCATAGGTAAAATAAATAACCAATCACATTATTCATACAATTAATGCAAGACACTAACTAGTTTAACTAGTAAAAGACATATCACTAAAAGTCAAGATTTTAAAACAATAACTGTCATATAAATAGTAAAAAACATGGTGAATATGGTTTAAAATACATTTTTAACACAACAAAAGCCTAAGCCCAAATATAAATACAATTACCTATCAAAGTTTATAATTCCAAAAGTGGAACATAAAAAACACTGATATTAGTTCAAATTAAACAAGCCCTTTGTTTCAAAATAGGGGCCAGTGATATACTGTCATTAAGTCCTGGTGAAACATTGGCATTTAACCTCACCTGCCATTTACTTTCCCTTGTTGCTACCTCTAATTTAATGTCACCACCCCTCTCATTTTATTGAACCTTGTCAGTCACAAAAAAGATGAACCTTTTAAAGTTCACATACTTATTACTGTAAACAAAAAGAGCATTATGTGAATCCCTATTCTTTATTGCCCTTAAATGTTCACTAATTTTATCCCTTAACCTGTACCCAGTTTTTCCAACATAAAAAGATGTACAAGACACACAGGTAGCCAGATAGACTAACATGGTTGTGTCGCAGTTACATTTCCCCGGGCATCTAATAGAGTAATCAGAATTCCCTACCGTGACATATGGCCCGTCATTAATAAACTTACAAAATTTACAGGCACCACATTTCATCATAAGAGAATGATACCCAGGTTTTGAGTTGGTTTTAAAATTCCGCTCAACTGCATAGTGACTCAACTGCAAAGCCTTATCTTAGGTCTTTTCTGTAAACAGGCAAGCTCTCAAATTGTAAAAGTTGTTGAAACACGATAATGTTAGCCACCTAGTTACAGAAATCTGTTAATACTTATACATGTAAATATTGTTCTAATGTTTCATCTGTCACCTCATTTGCATTATGTAAATGTTGCACTTTGTCATCACACTTGTATTACAAATTGAGTATTACTGTACAAGTATTAATTGTTCTGTTATTAGAGCTTTTCTCCATGTGCATCGGCTCAAAATGGGTTCTATACTCATTCACAATTTCCCAGCGTACAAATATCAAATAAATAATTAAATGCAAAAATAACCTAATGTCATTGCCATGAATTCTGGCCTTCTTTTCTCTTTTTGATGATGTCACTCCTTCATGAAGTCTTTTCCAGTTTTCCATTGCTCTTTCTGCATAAAAATACTGCTTAATATCTTCATTAATCTTTCTGCCTTGAATTTTTTAACTAAGTCCTCTTGCTTTTGTATCTCTTTTTTTAAGAAGTGTACTAACGTGGCTCTATGGTTTCCCTCCAGTACTAAGATTATTCTGTTATATAAATCTCTGTCTAGTTTACTCAAGACAGTACATGCTACATTCTTGTTGTCTTTCTTCATATGACTTATGTTAATGATTCTTCAGGATTTTTGTGGCCTCTTTACTGCATTTCTTCTCATTATTACAAGTTGAAACTCAGGTTTATTTATTTATTTATGTATGTATGTATAATATCTATCTATCTATTTAACGTTTTTTTCTGGGATAGACCACTGAACAATAAGCACATTAAAGATCTGACAAACCAATTATATTTACAGTTACATAATTGGAATAGAAAAGGTAGAATAGAGTTAAATTAGATGAAGTGGTGGAGATATAGCTAGTAGTAGCTTGGTTAGGAAAGATAAAAGACACTAGTAAAATGAAAGGAGTAGATTATGCATTGTGGGTTACAGCAGTCATTGTGTGGTAAAATGAATAACAGTTTAGGATGAGTTAATTAGGCATATCAGGTATGTGGAAAGTACAAGTACTGCACAGTTGGAGATATTAGTTTAGGTGCAGGTACTACACAATTGGAGATATTGGTCCTTTAGATGGACAGTTGCAATCAAACTGTTTTAGTAGGTTTTGTTTGAATAGTGGCCTGAACAGGGATTACTTTCCATGATCAGTTAAATCAGGAGGAAACAAGTGCCATAGTTTTGGGGCCACTACAGAGAAGCAATGGTGAGTAAAATGCAATCTGAGAAAAGGGCTTTATAGGGAAGGACTGGCTCTGGCTCTTCTTAGGTTATAGGTTTGAGTGGCAGTAACCAGTTTTGAAGAGAGGGGGGATTCTAATTTGAGTATTGTGAAGTGTAAGGAACCAAGAACAAGATCTGCCCTGGTCTGTATTGGAAGCCACTTAACCTTTGAAAGAGTAAGGCAGTGGTGTTCATTCCACGGTGAGTAACACATGAATCATCATTTTATTGGAGAGGGTTTGAAGGGTGACAGTACTTTTGACTGAGGCAGTTTAAACCAAGGGAGACCACATTCAAGTTGAGCAAGAAAGATGCTTTTCTCTATAGCAGCCCTTCCTGGATGTCAGAGGAGTAGAGATATTTTGTTGGCCCAGAAGAGCAGGCTGTTGATCTTTGCTATGGAAGTTTAGTAATTGGTCTAGCTAAATCCTCAAATATCTAAACAAGGTGCTATTTTCAGTGGAATTGTTATCATAGCCAAGGATATGAAAGGACTGGGGAGAAGTGGATAATATTTTATAGGTGCTGAATAACACTGACTTTATTTTTGCCTTGAGCACTAGTTTCTTGGAGTTTAGCCTGTGTTGTAGCTGTAGAATTATAACACCATTGCGCTTTTAATGGATATGACATATTACTGTTCTTCTTGCCTTTTTCACATTTGCACTTCTCACTTATCTTTCACTCACCTGACATGAGACCCTCCTTATTGTCACTGATTCTCCTGGATTCATTATTTTGTATTTTACTTTGCATTAAATTGAAACTGTCATGGTGTGATAAGCTGAATCAGAATTTCAGATGAGAGAATTAATCAGATGGATCAGGTATGAGGAAGGTTAAGATACTACTCAGTTGGAGATATTAGTTTAGGTGACATGTCTATTAAATGGAAAGTATGCAAAAAGTATGCAGAACACTAGCATGTTGTTACAAATTATGTGCAGATAACAATTGTTCAGCATCTTGGAGAAGTAATTTTCTATTTTGCTTATGTCTTCCTGTGCATCAGTATTGTTGCACACTTATGTATTATCTCCAAACACACACACACACAGGCAGGCATACATGTACTCACACATACACACACACACACACACAGGCATACATGTACTCACACAAACACACACACACACACATTCAGACATACATGTACTCACACACACACACACCCTCACACACACATATGTATATATATATATATATATATATATATATATATATATATATATATATATATACATATATATATATATATATATATATATATATATATATATATACACATATATATATATATATATATATATATATATATATGTCTATCTGTCTGTGTACATGTGCATATGTTGTAATAAACTGGATGCAAGTAATACTTGTTATGGCTAATAAGCAATTTATTGAAAGAAAAATAAAAACAAGAAAATGAAATGTTTCACAGTGTGAATCAAAAAAGAAAATATTTGTTTTCTCTTAGCTGGGTGAGCTAATCAAGGCTTCCTTGTATTTGGCAGTGTCACTACTACTACTCACAGTTCTCTTAGCTAGTCATTTTGGCAACAGACCTTTCACTTTTGGTAACAGCATAAACACAAAAAAATTTACAACCCAACCTTTTCTTCCTGTCAGAGCCATAGGTGGATTACATAGTGTACAAAGCCAGTCCTTAACTGGCATCCCACCTACTCAGCTTTTCAGTTCAAAAACAAAAAAAGCCCACTCCCCTAATCTGGCACCTTTATGCCAAAATCTATTCAGACGTCCATCTCCTGACCCCTTAACTGTTTGATTGAACAACAAAAAATAATAAATAAATAAATACATAAAATGGTCTTCATCTATTTTAAACTGAAGCAAGACAACTGTACATAGCTTGCTACAGTATAATGCACATGCAATACTGATTTTTT
>NC_056729.1:598433296-598593296 GCF_019279795.1 Protopterus annectens
GAAATAAGTGAACTCCTAACTTGTCCAGAAACAAGAACTTCCACTTGCCAATTAAATAAATTCTGCCACTTTTAATTAAATTATCTTTATTACGTCTCTCCCTCCCAGTAGGCAGTTAACATATACTTAAATTAATCACATCTAGTAATAATTAGGTATTTCTACATTCTAACTGATCCAAAGAATCCCAAAAAAATCCAAAACATCTCTATCTTCTACATTGGAACCATGCATATTAAACAAATTAATCTGATCTGCAGCCATTTTAATTCTCACTATACATCATCTACCATCATTGCACGTCTTATGAGGATAGATGATCTGTGACAGTTTTAATTATCTACCCTCATCATACATGCTTTCATCCTTGGCCCAGAATAAGATGCTGCTTACAAGTAATATTGACTGCCCCACCTCGGTACCCCCAGTGCATGCCTGTACACCTCTGTCTTAAAATTACTTAACAAATTCAATTTCAACTGTATCCTTTAAGTTTGTTTCTTGCTGCGCAATATGTCAACCTTTTCCTCCCTGACCAGGAACAGAATATTGGCTTGTATGACACTGGCAGTTGACCATCATGCATTCCATGAAATCACCTTTAGGCATTTTACGTTGCTTAATAAAACCTCTTAACTGTAGTACTTGAATGTCCTCTACCATTACTAGACACCAGTATACTTTTAACTACCATGATAGAAAACATTGGTCCTTTCAATTGGTCTGTTTTTTCGTTGCATCCCTGGATTACAACAAGAAGAGGGCAGAAAGTGCCTGTGAGCATAATATCAAATCTTCACCTGTTTGTGTAATGGACATTGCAATAGTCGTAAAAAATATAATACTCTGAAGTCCAAAGGTGTTAACATTACTAACAAATTCGGAAACATTTTTACATGTTAATTCCTTTGCAAGTGAAGCATTCCTCCTAAAAAACTCTTTGTTTCAAATTCAGCAATGTTTAGAGAATGGGAAGTATAATAAGCAGTGCAAGAAAAAAAATACACTTTTAGCTGATCCCTACCAATGAGAAAATCACTGTAGTTTTACACCAGACATGACTGACTGCTGGTGGGAAGAAGTATTGTGATACTGGGTAGAAAGGAAAGATTAAGTTAAGGTATTCAGTGGGATTCAATAAACACTGTCTAGACTTCGTGTGAATCCCACACAGTTTGCTCGTTTGTGCGGTGAGCAGTAGCATGATTACATGTTCGTGCCATGCTCCCTGTTTAAATGTAAACAAGTGTAGTTTCATGGCTGGTAACAGTGTTGCCAGCCAGGCAACCATGTAAAGCAACACAAATAGCAAACTTGTTTACCTGAGAGCAAGCTAGGTTAGCAGGATTGCACGAAATGCAACAATGATTACCAGGAATAATCATATAGTAATGTATAAGGTCCAAACACAGTACCGGACAGTGTATACAGTGCAGAGCATTGTGGAATTCCATTCCAGGTATTCTGTACAGAAGTTGTGTAAATGATCTGTAAGGATACATAGACTGCCAGTTACAATAAACAGTCATGGGAAGTGTGTGTATTGAATAGGGACACACAGATCAATTGTCGGAATGAACACAGGGAAAGAGGGCAGGTGAAACTCTGTAATGCACAAGCAGATGAGGCCATGTAAATGGAAGGCAGTTATATAAAGAGCACTAATCACATATCAACATGGTGTAATACGGACTGCACAGTGAAAATGTATATTATGTGATTGTCAGTCAAGGTGACATAACAGTGGAGAAAATGTCATTGTGATATAAACATCCTGACATAAACAATGGAGAGGACATCTATCAGGGATGTTATATACAAATGGGGATGGGTGCATATTGTGAAGCTGTGCAAACTGATTTGCCTTAATATGACTGTAATGTCATCAGAGGTCTCCAGCAATTGGGACACCATTACATGCTCATCTACAAAAGTAAAAGAAACACACACAATCATGGACAATATCAGAATAACACCACCAGTAAGGCCATTTCTCTGACACAACAAATGTGAGTCTGAGTGATCATAGATTCTTCTACATGAATATGCTTGCATGACTAATATGACATGTCAGCAATGTATGATGGCAATCAAGCACACCGTGCTGACATGGTAACATCTGCTGGAGGTGTTAGGAGGGACACTACGTTATCTGTATGTGACATTATGATCACTACAGGCTAGCTAACTGGTGTGCATAGCATATATGTATATATATATATATATATATATATATATATATATATATATATATATATGGCACAATCCACACTATCACAAATGTAACCCATGCCATCGATGTTGGCAAACAGCTTTGTATGTACTGTTTGCATCACCGGAATAGGTATCACGTATGTATCTGGTATAACACCTTGATTGGGATTTTGTACCATCAAACAGTAATGTTTATGCAACAAAAAGAATACCTAGGTATGGCCTAAACGATGTGTGATACCTCACTGTAGCAAATGTGATACACTTCAGTTACACATCACTGGAAGATGTGTAGGGAGGTAAATGAAGAAGGGTGTATTGTACTCAGTTATTGGTGGGATGAAAGCTGTGAACTATGGCGTTATTATGGTCTTTGATGTGGGTAGATAATGCCTGCTCAACTTGGTTGACTTCTTTGAGTCAGTTATCAGAGCTGTGGATGACTGCAAGGTGGTTCATACAGCATACCTTGATCTGGCCAAGGCTTTTGATACCATTCCCCACTCAGGAATTATAGAAAAACTCACTAAGCTAGGCGTCAACCCCTATATCACTAGGTGGATTGCAAATTGGCTTACAGATAGAACCCACGGTGTCAAAGTAGCTGACTCCAAGTCAGACTGCCGACTAGTCATGAGTGGAGTCTCACAGGGTTCAGTCCTGGGTCCTCTCCTGTGTGGTATCTACTTCTCTGAAGTCCAGGCCAACACAAAGGGACTCTGGTTGACAAAGTTCACAGACAATTGCAATTTGGGAGCTATTTTTAACTCCCCAAGTGATGTTGACATCCTACAGAATGGCCTCACTGAGACCAACGACTGGTGTCAGAACCATGGCCTTACGCTCAATGCCAAAAAATGTGTCATAATCCCCTTTGGGGAAAAACCTAGTTCCCATGAATTACCACATTGATGGTAGTCCACTAAACCCAGAAGGTGTTATAAGAGACCTGGAACACTGGTTAACAGCAGCCTCTCTTTTTATCACCACATTGCCACTGTGGTCAGAAAGTACTTTTACGTGGCACATCTCATTACTAAGGGTTTTGCATCCAGGAAGAAAGAGGCCATTGTCTCCCTCTACTCTTCCCTCATTAGGCCAATCATCGAGTTCAATACCCCATTTGGCAAGTACTTCACTAGACACCTGCAACAACTGGAGAGGCCGCAAAAGTACCTCACAAAGAGGATCCTAGGCCTTAAACACTTGTCCTATATGGACAGAATAATAAAACTCTAACTATTCTGTCTCATATTGCCTACTTACAAAGCTATGTCTGACCCAGCTCTGTAAGAAATGTCACATCTAAAGAAATCCCAATCCCTCCATACCACACTCTCCAGAGACCTCAAACTCATTACCACAATTAACAGAATATGCTGGAGGGACAGGTTCATAACCCAGAGACTGCCCATGCTGTGGAAAAGACTTCCTATACATGTCAAGCAGAGCACCTCATTGATCCTCTTCAAAAGAAATCTTGATGATTGGATGGGAAACAGAAAATTCACCCTGGGGATAACTCCAATAGTTCTACTTAACAGAGGCACTCTGAACTAAGGTCGGGTGGCAGTATGCCAGGGTAATCCTATGGATAGGCTTGTAAAGACCCCAGGGCCAGTAGTCTAGTACACACCTATGAACCTATGAACCTATACTCAGTAGTTGTGTTACCTACAAGGGAGTAGTCACCACTGTGGCCACATGCTGATAGATGTTCCACATACCATATACCCCAAGACACAGGTTGCATACCAATTGGTATGCTTATATGGAGTGATATCTACATTATCATTGGGTTGTGCATTAGTTTTCATAATGTAACAAATCCTCCCATGTTTTTGTTTCATCTCATGTGCTGTCATGACTGTGGCAGCAATCTTTGGTGTGTGTTGATACTGTCTGAATTATACTAATATCACAGTTGGAGTCAATGATTGCCTACAATCTGCAGTCCTCCAGACAACTGTTTGGACACAGTATGTGTATGTCATTCTTGCCGTGTGTGACTTAAATTATGGACAGGAAAAGCCCTAGCAGAGAGCCCTAATGTATGGACCTGATCACTGGACCCAAGATATAGGTGACTTCTCACATTTCAACATATTTAGATGCCAGGTATGTGATCCAGTGGTCTACCCACTTAGTGATATAGGTGTTTATGGCCACATCTGACAGTGTTGAGTGAATGCCTTAGTGTTGATTTGTGTCAGATGCTTTGACCTGGTCAAGTTCCAGATGATGATAGTGCTGTCATCATACATGCCCTCAATGACCTCTTTGAGGATGTCTTACAGATGTAACAGACATGGATGTAGCATTAACAACTTACACATGTCTGTTGCACACAGCTGGGATATTACTATTTTCCATTTAGAAAAGGTCCATGATGACATGTTGGTCTACTTCACATATGAGGAGAGTCAAGATGTGTCTATACATGCCATGCATCATATGCTGCCCTCCCAACTCAAATGGATGGATGTTGATGTAAACCCTTCTATGGGAATATAGTCCATGTGGAGCATGGGCTGAAGTGTGTATCCAATCGTGTCAGATAGGTATATCTTCGGAGTCAAGGTAGGTGATCTGAGATGTTGTTACAGGCCATTGATTCTATGTGATAGGCCTAGCTGAAGGTAAAACAGTGCATGCTGCCTATCTTGATCTGGCATAGTGTATGGACACAATCCCTCACTCGGGTATCATTGAGAAACTCTCCCAGCTGGGGATTAACCTTTACATCACTAAATTATTTATTATTTATTTATTTATTTACATTTGTTGACCGGGAATGTCCGATTGGATGCAGGAACATTTTCAGTGGAGGCCCGGGGAGAAAAGCTCCACAAATTAAAATAGTACAGACATAGTTACAGATTAAGAATCCTAGCAATTAAAATATTACAAACATAGTTACAGAAGAAGAACATAGTACATTCAGTAGATAACTAGCATCTGTTCTATCCAAGAAGTCATAGCAGATATTAACAATTGTTACAATAAGAAGTTACTGCCATATAATAAGTAGATAGGCATGGAAGTATCAGAGCTTGCTGTAATCAAAGGTAGTTTGTGGGGTGGAAGAGAGGTAGAGGGTAGATGGAGTGGGAGAAGTTAGAGGAGAGAGTTACTAGGGCATAGCCAGCATGTTTTTAGTTGCACTTTAAGTAAAGCTTTGAAGTGGGTGCATGATGGTTGAGAGGTTATTGTGGGGGGGAAGGTGTTCCATAATTTGGCTATAGCGCTGGAGAATAGTGCTTCTCCAGCAATGTTATTGGTTCTAGTAGCCTGTAATTGATTTTTGTTGCTGGATCATAGTGGTCTGGTGGTGAGATAGGGTTGGAGTAGATACTGGTGGGATGGGACCTTTAGAGGATGGTTAACCAGGTTGTGGGCGAGTGTGAGTTGATACCATTGAAGGAGATGAGGGAGTTCTAGCCAGCCTAGTTCAGTAAGTGAGAGACAGTAATGAATGTGGTAGGATGCCCCAGTGGCAAATTTGGCAATTTTGTTGTAGCAGGTCTCGAGTTTATTTAGATCGCATTGCCTTAGGTTGGTATATATTGGAAAGGCATAAAGTAGGATGGAGATAAGGTGTGAATTTGCAACTGAAATCCTAGTTGCTTTGCTGAGGAGTTGTTTATTTCTGTATAAGGTTCCTAGTTTTTGGTGGACTTTGTTTATGGTCATGGATATGTGAATGTCAATTTTGAGATTGTTGTCTATTTCAACTCCTAGCAATTTGGTGTGATCTGTTGGGTGGATAGCAGTGTTGTCATTTGCTGTGATGTTAAAGTGAGAGTTGTTTTGAGTATGTTTGGTGGGTTCGAAGATGAGGAGTTTAGTTTTGTTTGCGTTGAGTATTAACTGGGCATTGGATAGCCAAGTTTCAACAGAGGAAAAGGCATGCTGTGTAACCTTTTGCTGTTTGGGTAGGGACTGGGCAGAGTAGATGATGGTTGAGTCATCTGCATATTGTATGAGTGTGCCATGTTTGGAGGCGAAGGCTAGATTATTGGTGAAAATAGAAAAGAGTAGGGGGTCCAAGGATGGATCCTTGGGGAACACCAATAGAGACAGGTAGTTGGGGAGATATGTCATTATGCCATACAACAGATTGCTGGCGGTCAGACAGGTAACTTTGAAACCTGTTGGTGACTGATTGAGAAAAGGAAAGGTTATTGAGTACAGAGAGGAGTTGTTTGTGCGGGACCACATCAAATGCTTTAGATAGGTCTAGGAAAGTAGCAGAGGAGAGATGGCCATTGTTTTTATGGTGAAGGATAGTGTTAGTAAAAGAGAGCAAGGCAGTAGTGGTGCTATAGTTTGGTCAGATATCATGTTGAGTATTAGAAATGAGGTTGTTAGTAAGGAGGTAGTCTGAGATTTGAGAGTGAATACATCTCTCTAGTATTTTGGAGAGTGGAGATAGAATCGCTATGGGGCAGTAGTTGGTTAGATCTGTGGAGGGGCCACCTTTGTGAAGGGGAATGATGTGTGATATTTTCCATAGTGTAGGGACGTAGCATTCTGACAGAGATCGGTTAATCAAGATGGATACTGGGTAGGCTAGGGCGTCAGCTGCAATTTGTAGGAATTCACTTGTGAGGTTGCCTACTGCTAATTTTGTAGGTTTAAGTTTAGTTAAGAGTTTTCTTATGTTGGAGGTAGGAATGGGAGAAAATGAGAAGAGTGTGGGGAGATTACTGGATGAAGGTGTGGGGTGTAGGGGAGGGGGGTTGTGTTGTTTACCTAGTGATAGTATGGTTTGTGTGAAGTGTGTGTTGAATGAGGTAGCAATATTTTCTGAGGAGTGAGGAATGTTAGGTGTAGGGGTATTGATTTTACCTGGGTGGAGGATGGAGTTTATGGAGGTCCAGAATTGCTTGGGGTTGTGTTGGGAGGAGTTGAGGGCAGACTGGTAGTTTTGGATTTTGTCCTCCTTTATTAGCTTTTTGACTCTATTACGTAGTTCTAGGAATTTCTGTCTAGCTGAGCAGGTTTTGGTTTTGCGCCAGTGTTCCCAGGCTTTATCTCGGTTTTTCATTTCTGACCTAGTGGTTTTCTGTAGCCATGGGGAGGGTTGGGCTTTGGTTCTGGTAAGTCTTATGCAGGCATGGTTATTTATGGTTAAAGAACTGGCTCACCAACAGAAGACATACTGTAGAAGTTGGTGAATCAACCTGTACCAGTAAAGCTTACAACACTGGAATACCCCAAGGATCTGTGCTTGGCACTTTACTCTTTGGAATCTATTTCTCACCAGTCCAGGCTAAAGTATACAGCCTTTGGCTTACCAAGTTTACTGATTCTTGCATATTGGGTCCAATCCTTGAGTCTACCAATGATGATAACATACTACAGGAGGGGTAAACACAGACAAATGATTGGTGCCAAATCAACATGCTCTACAAATGTGTCATTATTTTGGCCTTCTGCAAAGTGGAATTTCCCACTAATTACAGCATTGACAACAGTCTCACTATGCTGAAACCCAGTGGTGCAAAACATGGGAACACATGTAGATAGCAATCTGAACTTCGACCACCAAGTGTCCACAGTGGTATGGAAAGGCTACATTGTGCACCTCATAAGTCAGGCCATCATATTTAGATTTGAAGACTATATAACAGCACTATACTCAAACCTTATCAGAACACTAACAGATTATAATGCACCCTTTTGCAAATACTTCACCTGACACCTGCAGCAGCTGGTGAGAACACAAGAGTTTCTCACCAAGAAAATACAGGGCCTACAAACCAAGCCATGACTTATGTGGACAGACTGAAAGCTCTGTCACTGTGATGTGTATCATATAGGATGAGGTGAGTTGTGCTTGGCATACAGGCTGATCTCTGACACTGCCCTCTCTGACCCTTCCCTAATGGGAAAACTGCACATTCACAAATCAGCTATAGCTGATGACATCAGCAGAGTCTGTTGATAGGAAGATAGTAATAGTAGTGTCCCACATGCTGTTGTAAAATGCTCTCTCTAATGTCAAGCAAATGCACACACACCACACACACACACACACACACACACACACACACACACACACACACCAGTTGATTGCAATGATGACAGAATCCCTACCTATCTAAATACAATGACTAGAGAACTCTGCATTTAAGACAGGCACCACAGCTCAACTCTGAGATGGAGAGTGTCAGACAACAGTTTATAGGTGATGACATCAGCAGTGTCTGGTGAGGATAAAAGGGTAATAACAATATCCCATGTGTTGTAAAATGCTGTCTCTAAGGTCAAGCAAGTATACACATGCACACACACACACACACACACACACACACACACACACACACACACACACACACACACACACACACACACACACACCTCCCAGCTGACTGCAGTGAGCTCAGAACCCCTACCTAAGCACACAGACTACAGAGCTTGGTACTTAATACAAGTGCTTTGGCACAAGTCTGGCTTTTACAAGTTTAGGGACAATATGTGGTGGATTAGATCAGCTCTGGATGTTGGAGAGAAGATGTTGGGAGGGCTGCATGAAATTGATGTTTAGGCATGTGCAAGTGTCAAAATATTGGCAATCCATAAGATTGGAGTGGTATTTGTTAGATACACAGTTAATATTGCTCAGGCTAGATAGACAGACTGCATTGAGAACAAAACCCCACACTAAGTACACAGACTAGAGTGCTTTACACAAGCACCATGGCACACATCTGACTTTTATAGGGCTACAGAACAACTTATAGTGGATGACATCAGCACTGGATATTAGAGAAGGTGTTGGAAAGCTTGCATGAAATGGATGTGTAGGCATGTTCAACTGTCAAGATTTTTTAAGTTCTGCATGTTACCAGATTGATGAGTGTGCAATGTGTAGTATTTGTTTGGTGTGTTCCAATGTGAGGGTATACTTAAAGAGAAAGATTTACAAACGATATGCAAACAGGTGCCTACATTACTATAAGTATTGGAAAATCTGAATGCGTATTGTCATTCTAAAGATATGCATGGAATATAATACAACAGTTGTTATTAATTTATGCAGTGTAGTTGATATATTTGTGAACAAGCACTGAGATACTTGGGTTGCAGTGCATGAAGGTATTAACAGATGACTGCATTGTGACATTGTCTTAGATACAGTCTTCATTTTTTTCTGTTTTGACATGTAGTTTCATGTCATGAACATGTAATGAGCACTAAACAAAAGTAATGCATGCTGTTGTCCAACTTGTATAGGACACTGCTGAGCATCTGGTTTGCATGATAGGTGGCAAAGTGTTTTTTCATGGGAGATGCACATGTCTACGACTTCCCCTGACTGTGCATAGTTAAGCAATATGCAAACACAAGGTTCATTGCCAAGATTATGAGATTTAGTATTGAGTGTATAAAACACACCTACTACTTAGCTGACTCTGTGACAGCAGGTTTAAATGCACTGACACATTTCTTTTTGAACCCAGATAATATAGGATTCAAATCCAAGTGTATGCAATACTTTTAAATAAATAGTGAGAATTCAATGAAATTATACTTTACACTGTAGTAACTGTGTCTTACTTTGTGTTGATGTAGCTCTGAGTGTTTAAGCAGCATTTGGTGGAGATAACTGCACCAAGAAACAGTCATTTGCCATCGCTTGGCATTGGTGCATGATGCCAAACTCCATGCAAACATAGAGGTTAAATAGTGAAGGGCTCCATTGTTATTTTTTTTTTTTGTGTTTATATGTATTATATGTGATTCCAAATTTTGACCAGATTATAGGTGTTAAAATGGTGTAGATAGGAAAGAGGTGAAATGGGGATGGCAAGCAGGGGGAGGAGCAAAGGGAAAACAATAGAGGAATGTACAGGAGGGAAGTAATTAAGAGCAACAGCTATCCATTTCTTCAACAATGTAAAATGAAAATATGTACTGAATATTAACTGAATTTGGCCTGTCACCTCCACAAAGAGAGGTGACAAGAACACAATCATGTTGTATAGTCGATTGGACCAAATCAAGTTTGTCAAGAAGGCACATGTGTGAAATGGAAAGCTATGTCCAGGATGATATTTCTTTTTTGTGGGACAAGTGCCCATTTTTTTTACTTCAGTAAGAGAGGAACGCTTGGTAAGAGACATTGGCATTTCAGGGTTAGGTAAGTTGGGTCAGTGAGGAAGCAAATGCAAACAAACAGGACAAAAAAGACAAAGTACAGGCACTGTGAGGGACACAAAAGGTTAGAGGACACCGTGACTGGTTTGAAGGAGAGGACAACAGAAGCTCATGTCCATAAAAAATGGGAACAGCGCAAATCTAGTCCTCACCTGCAGCACTATCACTGGCCCCTTATTCCACTGGCTGCTGGAGTGCTTAATGTCTTCTCTTCATACAGACCATGAGGGAATGCAGCCCTTCCATCTGATGTAGGTGTACACCAATGTTGCTGTGCCTGGCCCTACACACCAATCCTAGCATCTCCTGGCAGGTGATGTAATCCATATATGCTTGGTCTAATTATACAGATTAAAGTTAACAGCAGGATATTTATGCCACTTGTGTATAATTTAATTTATGTAATATTATTATTAAAGTATTGCACTATATTATACTTCTTACTTGTGGCATTTGAAACCACAACCTCTGACTACAGTCTTACACTTGACTCCTAAAATTGGCTTGTGCTACAGACTTATGCATGCATACTTGCTTTTACAGTTAGGATATGCATGCTTACTTTGCTACTACTGTATAGAAAACAAAAACATTTTTCTTTAACTTTTAAAGCTACAATAATACTTCTCTTGTGGTGCATACATACCACTTGCTTCCCTCAGTCTCTCTAGATGATCAGCATGAGTCTGGCTGTTCAGCACAATTTCAGGATTAGCTGTGAAAAGAAAGGAGTAGAAGAAGATTGTGCATACCAGTCTTGCCTATATTTAGCTTTCTATGTATTATAAATTCACCTTATTAGCATACTTAAACAACTGTGAGATGCTACTAGTTTTGAAACTCATTCAACCACTGGTTGAGTGTATCCCTGTTGTTCCTTTTTACGTCATTGAAGTGGTTTCTGCACTGTTTTCCAGTGTGTGAGATGCCAGTCACACTGGACACAGCATTGGCCAGAATATTCCAAGCCTCAGACCTATACTGAGAGCCAGAATAGTTCCCCTGCAGGAGCCTTTGGCTGTGGCACTTTACCAGGAGTCCAATAAATATTTTTCACTCCTGAAACCCCACCTCTGTGCTCTAAGTTGGACACCTTCCCTTCTAACACCAGACATGTCTAATCCCAAAAGCAGAACAATGGCAAATAATTATATCCTGCCAATTCCTGTTATCATGTTTACTGATAGTGTGCAAACCCCCAGGAAAGATGCAAACTGTGTTTGCATGATGTTAAGCAGAGTGCAACAGTGCCAAGCAGGGAGGAAAGCATTTTTTTATAATTGGAAGGTTAATCTGACACTTGACATTAGTTTGAGGGATGTCTGCGGCTGTAACTGTTAGGTGATTTAACTTTACTGACATGCACTGGGAGCATGAATGCCCTGTACTGACACATTTTGTTTAGCTTTATAAACTGCTAAAATTGATATTTACAATGTGGGATTCAAACCTATGCATAAGGGACAAAACATTTTCTTCCACAGTTGAATTTTTTTCTTCTTTGCCATAGAAGAAGTGTTTCTCTAGAATAATCATAAATCATTTATAAATAAAGGTGAGATACAGAGGTGTTAACCATGTATTTGTATGACCTGACATGGTCCTTCTATAAGCATTCATTTGTGCATGTGTTAAGTGTGAAGGCCATCCAAGTCCAGATAGCAGAAAAGTACATAGTATACCCTCAGTCATACATCTGAACCTTCAAAACACAGTAAGGGTGTCTTATCCCTCATATATATATATATATATATATATATATATATATATATATATATATATATATATATATATATGTGTGTGTATATATATATAACCCATATAATCTCCACTATTTATAATTATGTATAAAATGATACTTAATATAATATAAAATAATGCTTAATATAATATAAAATAGAACAACACTAAAAATGTCTGGAATTTCCTGTATTAGAAAACAGGACCATGTGTATGGCAGCCTTACACTTACATCTGTTGCCACATGAATATTTAAATAACACTTGTATATTTTCCTGTTCATTACTATACACTCATCTGCCACAACAGTAAAAATATGTTGCACTTCCTGTATTAGATGTCAGGACCATGTGTTTTACAGCTCTACACTTGGTATACCTGCTGCCCTGTAATGATTATATAGCAGATGCATAATTCCCTATTCATTCTTAAGTTCTGTGTGTTAACTGTGGTGCAACACTAGTTAGTGTGTTTGTGTGGTGCCCAACAGAATTAATGGAATGTGTCCATTTTGAAATTGTTAACTTTCTGCATCCTGTCTGAATGTATTTAATGGCTCCAGATGCTGGGGAAGTTTTCTAACTGTCAGACAATGTTGCTTAGCAGTGTTGCATGATAGAAAGCAAAAAATAGAACAATGTATCCTTTCTGACCTTTATACTGTCTATGCCCTGTCTGCAGGTGTTCATTCAGCTTCAAGTATCATGCAAACGAGATAAGTTCAGCTAAACCTGAAATTCATTGTGTTTCTGCATTTTCCTTGTTTGTGCTAAGCTACACACTATGGAAAATTTTGCATTAAAAAGGGAAAATTAGGTGAAATAAAGAAAAGACATCTATTAAATAAACAATGCTATAAAATTTATGTTAGCGCACATTAAATATTTTTCCACAGGTCTGAATTTGAACTCTCATTCCAATGAACCTTCAAATCTCAGAAAGGGTGTCTTATCCCTCTTTGCCACAAAGACAGCTTTGCAGCAGAGAACTAAATCATTATGCATACATCCAACTGCAACATCATCCGTGGCACTAATCAAAGATATGACAGTTGCTTGTACATGTATAAATTTCAGAAGTAGTGCGCTGACTGAGAACACACCTGTTTATGACTATTGCTTGCATAAATGCAGCTTTGTCTTATTTCTCTGTGTTTGTTTCTCATCTGACCTGTAATCTGAGACATGCAGTCTGTAAGTCATTCTGTATCATTGTCCTTAAAATGTGTGATGATATTAAATGACAATAATATACAGGTTACAAAAAATAAGGGGAGATTGGATATTACTGAACAGAAACTGTGAAATATGTGCTGCTTACTTACATTTAAAACCTTGATACAATTACTTCTATACTTTGTAAGTCTAACCTATCTGACACACTCACTGGAGGTAGGGGAGCCTGACTTGCTGTTGTGTTTTCCTTCTCCCCACCAGTAATCATTCATATCTGCCATCCATTAGCAACAAATACTGAGAGAGTGCCTGCACTATATTTACATCTGCTACACAGAACCAAGTATTTAGGCTTCAGAAATTCTAAGGCCAGCTTCGAGAGAAAAATTGCACAGGACACTAAGGATAATCACAAGGCTTTCTTTAGTTATGTTGAATGATCAGTGGGAATGAGAAGATTCAGATATGCTCAGAATTAGTCCAAAAAAACAAAAACCACCCGAACCCACAGACATTGCCAACATCAGGTTCACAGGTTGAAACCCTCCCCTCCCCACCAAAGGGCTAATATCTATCCAGAGTGCTGCCCCCTGATCTCAGATGCTCATGGTAAGACTGCCCTCTCTCCAAGCAAAAACAACAGCACATGGGACCAGGCGGTTGTGGTCTTGGCTGTGTCCTACATGAACTCCAAGAAGAGAAAAACCCAAAAAAAAACTACAATCTCATCTCAGCCTTTACTACAGGATAGTACCCCAAGAAGTGTGCAGCAACAGTGGTCCCTCTCCCACAAAAGGTGGCCTCTCAACAGATCCTGGAAACTATCGCCCCATAAGGCCATTGACAAGAAGAAGTTGGTCACAGCCTACCTGGGGACCTTGCAAAGCCTTTGATACAATACCCCCTCGGGCATTACCATCCCACAAGGCTTCAGTCCTGGGACTTGTGTTGGTATATATTTCTCGGGGGGTACAGGCCAACATGGAAGGGTGGCTGACCACCAAGTTTCGGATGACTGCAAACTGGGCGCCATAATAGACTCTCCAGCCAACACAAGCATCCTCCAAAGCTCGCTAAAAAAAAGTGTAAGATCATCCAGCAAAAGCAAAAACAAACAAAATTACCATTACCACATAGGTGTCCATTAAATGTACAGAAGAAATAATTAAGACCTGGGAAGGAAGTGATAAGCAATCTTTCATTTTGACAACCACGGCCAAAGTGGCATCTAGATCAGGGAGGTCATCGTGCTCTTTACTCATCCGGGATGTACCTTACCAGCAAACAGATGCCGTGCTGCCCGGGTTAAATCTGTGCCTGGCGATAAAGCCATGTCCAACCCGAATTAATGGACATGCACAGATTCATAAACCCAGAGCTCCCTTCACTCTTGGATGAAAGATCGTAGGTTTTACCCGGGTATCACTTCTGTGTCACTGTTAGACAGAGGCACAATATACTAAACTTGAAAAGGGCATAGCAAAATTAATTATAATGAGTTTACACCTCATTTGCATCTTCACCATGCTCATACACCTGAATCTACACTATAAAAAGGGAACTGTGTAGCTAAGGAACCTGGACTTGAGGAGACTTTTTATGTGGCTAACACAGTAAACAATATTACTTTGAGATTTATCTGCACAGAAGACTGCTGGTCTTGAAATGTTATGCTTGCATTTTTCAGTTATATACTGGATATGCTGAAATGTCAGTAAGAAAAACCTGGTAATGTATATATATATATATATATATATATCTATATCTATATATATATATATATATATATATATATATATATATCTATATCTATATATACATTAGCAAATACTACATTTATCTGTATGTATTTCTTAGACGTGTACTGATGGCATATGCATATCTGTCAGGGCATTTTACTTTTTCAGAGGCACAGCCTTATTAACTGTCATTACAAGGACTAATAGTTCAAATGCTTTTCTCTTTACGCTCTTCTACTGTTATTTCTGTGAAATGTAAATGTCCTATATTGTCAGTGGCACAGGAGTGTTAGCCATCTAGGATTGCCCATACTCACCACTAGGGGAGTGCCAGCCACAGGTAGAAATGACTGTCATTTGCATAAAATGGAATGTTCTGTGGTAAATGTATATACATGTTTCAGGAGCAGTTTATTTGACAGAACATTTAGCATTTCACTGATGGTTTGTTAGCAAAATGTGTCATTTGCCTGTTATTTTGGGGGTGGGGGATCCAAGTTACATTTCTGTGTTAGCACAAACAAGATTTGATATTGTTGTTCTCCTTGTTTTGGATCCAACCTTGCTTTGAGTGTGATTGTAATATGTTATAACCGCACAATTCCTTTTTTATATTTGAATATCTTGACTGTTTATGTTTCTCCAGTTGGTAATAGTGAAATATTACCTTTATGTCTTAGATCAAAGCAGAACTTTTATTTATTTGATACTGTGTTTTATGTCATGTAGAACTATGGCATCCAGGTGTCCCAATCCCTGCAAACCCCCCTTCAGTGACCGTGAGAATGAAGTTTTTGTGGAAACATTTAGGCAACATGGTGGCTTTCTGCTTGAGAGGAGATGTGGGGATATGTCTGGCAAAATGCAAGTTTGGCAGCAGATAGTGGCTGATGTGAATGCAGTAGGTGGCCAGAATAGGACATATGATCAGGTGTACATAGGGACACTGACATGATTTTATTACCCTGGAGGAGAGTAGCTGCAGTGTCCTGTGATCAGATGGCTACTGGGGGGCCAGCTACACAGACACCACTGACACCAAATGAAGAGTTGCTGTTCACTGTCAGGGATCCAGACAGCTCAGTGAAAAGTGAACAACAGCATGCAATTGACATTGGTGCTGCTTTTTCATGGAGGACAAGTATGTCCCAAGAGGAGCTTCCAGGTAGGCTTACCTATCACAATTATTAAATCCTTCTTGTATAGTAAAATATTGACAGCAATACTTAAGGTCTATGTAACATTAAATTTCTTTTGGGGGGAATAGTTGTAGATTGATACAGTTAATGACACATTGTGGTTGATTACACATGGGCTTTAGGGGACGTGTCATCCAAGTTCTTGTCAAAAGTATCATTAATGGACATATAAAGGTCAAACAATTTTAACCCCCTGTGTTACTGTTCATTGTGATGATGGTGTCCTTATCTATTGATTAACTTCTTCCTGGACCATCCAGCACAGGGAGCCTACAATCATCTGCACATGGTAAGCTAAACATTTTTATATCAGTACTGATGAGCAGTTCAAAGAAATATTTAGTTTGTGATGTGAGTTTCAGGACTGTTGTGTGTATTGCTGCACTAACTGTAATACTGGCACCACTGTTAGCTTGTTAGCATATATTGGACTATAGTAGCATAGTTATTAATTTTTTCCTGTGTTTGTTAATTATTATCACAGGTGATCATGACAGTGGAAGTGTGGGACTACTATCTGATTATGTCAGAGTATCAGCAGACTCTGATGATGATGGTGGCCAAACAGGGACACAGTCGGGGGGGCGCAGTGGTTGAATCTGACACTGAGTTTGACATTCAGCCATCCCCTGTAATTCCATCGGACACAGCCAGTAGGCCTATGACAACCCATTCCATTCAGCCCTCTGATATTGGACAGGTGGAGGGTGACACACTCAATCAGGGTAGTGTGGTTACTGCAGATTCAGTGCCTGTTGACTCTGGAAGTTACTGCAGATTCTGTGCCTGTTGACTCTGGAAGTAGATAAAGTGTGGTGAGCTGTCATACAAGAGGGTTGTTAGGAGTGCTAGGAAGAGACCTGCTGTCCATCTTCCAGCTGATCCAGGTGTGTTTTCCCATGCCATTTTACATATGTTTTGGGCCATCATGGAGGCAAAGGCAAATTCCAATAGGTCCTCCAGAGAAATGCTTAGGGTTGCAGGTGTGGCATAGGCTGACATGCATGACTGCTTCCACCATGTTGCTGATTCAATGGAATAGATGACTGCCACATTGGAATAGGTGATGTCTGTGATGGAAAGTCTTCTGAGTGGGGGACGTCATCCATGTGGGCATAGGTCAGCCACATCATCTGATGCTAGCCGGCATGGGTATGCCTGATCATGCTACCATAGTGGCATTACTTTCACTGCTCCATCAGTAGTTGAGGTGTCCACACCCAGATATGGCAGGCCATGAGGTCATGGTCCTGGGTGTCCTCGTGAAGGGAGATCATCCAGCAGACATAAGTCATGTTCAGGTAGCAGCAGTACATCTGATTGTGGGTGTGGATGTGCCAGTGTGACTCTTGGTAGAGTCAGTTCTCATGGTAGGGTACAACATCAATGAACTGCCCCCTCTACCATGCAGGGTTCACACATGTCTGCTATACCAAGATGTAGAGCTAGCACAGAACTTGGCTGTGTTCTTGCAAGACACTCTCACAACAATTTCACATGGAGGGCCCAAATAGATACACACACAACAATTGCATGGTTCAGCCATGAAGCTTAAAGCTCTTTCTCTCTCAGTGGCCATTTGTCACTTTATCCAAGCTACTGCCTGCTTCTCTTTCTTACTCACATACACTCACTTACCTTTTGTGTCAGCCTAGGCTTCCTGCTTCCCACCCCCCTACACACAAACAACACCTTGTGCAAGTGATGATAACTGTGGTATATCCTTGTTTTCTATTTTAGTTGTTTTGCTAATTGTATTTTTAACATATTTTGGTCTTAGAAAGATAGTTGATAGAATCAAAACAGATTTTTTAAGAATCTTCTGAGAGTTGTGAAGTCTAAAACTGAAATGTGTCTTATTGCTTTCTAACTTCTGTCTTTAATGATTTTCCAGTAAAAACATATGAGGCCAAACTGAGGACATTTGGTGACCATCTGTACTTTTGAGAGGTATGAATGTGTGACTGCTTGATGCCTGCGGCCTGTTACTTAATAGACAACACATGCATTCATATAAGTCTCTGCTGTCACATGTTAAAATCATTGCTGTACAACTCATCCACTTTTTACTTACTTAGATTACCGAGTAACAACATGCAAATATATGCCATTCATTTGTATTATTACACAATTCTGTTTTAACACTCTGGGTTGAACGCTTACCTTGTAAATCCACCTGTTGTTCCAGTTTTAGTTCAGGGTTGAATCTGTCTGATGCTAGGAGTACACAGCCATTACATTGGTAGGTAAAGATTGTGAGAATTGCCTGGCATAAATGTTACTATATCTATGGACATAGGATGAAGGTTTTAGCCTCTTAGGTAGTTAGTCAGTTTGTTAAGCATTACCTTTTAGCCAATTCAAGGGCATATTGAGCATGCTGACATCTGCCTACACCCACAGCAACTGCTGATTCCCCCTCTGTCTTCTCAACTGCATGTGGCTTTGGTGACCTTGCCATTGGTGGTGAAATGTATGCTCCTTCCCCTTGTTGATACTGCTGAAGCTGTTTTCTATGGATGATGTTGAGAAGCATGGCATAGATGATGAAGATTTCAGTACATGTATGTGGATTGTACTGCAGGGCTCTCCCAGATGTATCTACGTACCAGAACCACAACTTCAGCAGCCCAAACACATGCCCTATAATATCTTTGGTTTTAGCATGCGCCTTATTATGACATTCTTCATAAATGACCCTGTGGGATATCAATCCTAGTGAACATCTGATACAGCTGAGAGTTGTGCCAGATATGTGAATCATGGTAACTGCCTGGTTTGCTAGCAAACACAGTCAGGATGATTCCCTTAGCATTACACATGTCTTTGCAGTTAATGGAGTGAAAACCCTTTCTATTTATGCAGACCGTTCTCTGTTCACTGGGTGGTACCTTGATTTATATATGTGTACAATCCATGGCACCCAGTTCTTCAGGGTAGTGTGCTGCAGGGAAGAACTCTTGCATATTTGTGGCCTTAACCTCAGGAGTACAGGGAAAATATATGTGTTCACTGGCATGTTGGAGCATAGCATTCTGGAATTGATGGAGGATCCCAGATGATGATGCCTGTGACACCACCAGCATGTCCCCTGTTGGTCTCTGAAAGGTTCCTGTAGCTAAAATTCTAAGTGCTACGCATACTTTTGTCTCCACTGTCATTGATTCTCCTCTGTTTGCCCTGGGTCTCAGTTGAGGACAGCAGAGGTTGTAGAGTTCCTGTAGTGTGTCACTATCCATCCTGTAGCGCTCTACAATTTCCACCTCATGCAGATTGTGATAAGTTAACTGGGTTCTGAAAACTGTTCTCCTTCTTGGCTGTGGTCTTCAACCTCTTGCACATACTTATATGAATTAAAACAACAGGAACCCCTAACATTCTTTCTACATAGACTCCTTTCCGTGGTTGTATTCCAATACATTTTGAATTCTCAGTGAAAACCAGCACTGAGTCTACACAGTTGCTATATAGCTTGTTGAATAGTTCCTCCATCTTGGATTGGTTGATTAGCATACAGTTCAGCTGCTTATGATGTAATTAGCATGCCATAGTGTTTACCATGGCTGCACAGCTTTGCACACAATTTAGAGCTGCTTACTGAATACAAAACAGTGACCTACCCTGTGCATGTCACACTGCAACACACACTTGATCTTAGCAGACCATGTAAGGTTTATTGAATCTGCCCAATTGTGTGCTCTGCTCAATATTACAGTGTCTTCCTGCTTTATCTTAGACTTCCAATTTAGCCCCTACTGATCCCATATCACATATGGAGATGACAATCACCAGCTATAGACAGTATACATGTCTGCACATACTGATCTCCTGTTATTATAACATGAACAAGGCTGAATTCAGTAATAAACAGAATAATAAGCAGGACAAAATGGCATCACTATTTACAGGTTATCCACAACTGTTAATGCAAAATCCTTACTCAAGGCTTAAAAAAATTAAGCATTCTTTATTTTAAATACCCCTCTCTGGGACCAGTTACCCATTTGAGCTGGACCATCATTTTCTCCCTGCAGATGTTCTGTTAAGTGTTGCATATTGCAGAGTTATTCACATTCCAGGCTTCGAATTTCCTGGACTGAGGAGTCTGGTGGGATGAATTCCATACATTCCTCTGTATTTTTCCTTTCTCATGTGCAGGCTAATGATTGAAAATCTGTAACATCTGGAACTCTTTTCTACTGTAACCAGTCTCTGCCAGCATCACCCCCCCAACTTTTTTTTTTTTTTACTGTCTGAGGTAAGACAGGTAGAGTTAGGACAGTGTATGAGATTTCTTTTAGGTAGAAAAAAGTGTCCATTCCCTGTAAGTCTTGTTGCTGAGATGTCATGGTGCATTGTCTGCAGACACTGGACCTACCCCTGTCATGTTTTTTTAAACAAAGTTCTTGTCTACTCAGCCTGATAGAATTCTTCAAGAGGGTCACCAAAGCTATGGATGAGAAGAAGATGGTGCATACTGCTTACCTTGACTTGAGCATATCTACACAATCCTACCTTGGTTTGTGATTTACTGTGGAGTTGACTGGTAAGAGAAGTTCTATTTGAATTTATATTGTATTTGTCACTGCTTTTAACTGTTTGTAGGCAGGAAAGCTAGCTTGTTAACAAGATTTACTTTGATACATATTTTGTTGTTTTACCTTTAATTTCACTGTTGGTTGTTAGAAAGGGATAGGTTTTACACAGGCAAGTGAACCATAGCCACGCCAAGTGGCATAGGCAGCTATATATTCACACAGACTGCAGAGAGGAAAATTCTGAGCATATCTAAACAATCCTACTTAGATTTGTGATTTATTGATCTTTACTGTTAAAATGAAGTGACGTAAGCAATAGTGAGCCATAAAGTAATTACAACTTTTGTCTGGCTTACAGAAATTGTATGGTCAGAACAACTTTACTGTACTTAATTTATTATTTAGTTGTATATTGCTGGTGTGATTTTTTTTGTCATAGAAATTGATTTAACTTATCTTTGAATTCTGTGATTACTGTTTTTGATTATTCTTTTCTTTTACAATATTTTATTTGTTTGAAGTTGAATAAGAATTCCTTAAATGAGTATGCAATTATTGATTTACTAATGCACAAATATCTTGTACAGTGTAATAAATGGTATGCATATTTAAAGGTAACAGCTAATAACACTGGTGATCTGTGTTCCTCATATCAAAAGCTGGATAATTTGCTTACCATTGTTAGAAGTAAATCTAGACTTAATTATAATGATTGCACTTGTGTAATTGGCAGTGGCGCCTGGTGACTTCAAATCAAAGGGGGACTGCAGGAGACAGCTGAATGGGTGGGGTCAATGGGAAGGGGTGTGGTCAACTAGAACGGGGAGGAGCTATGCTCAAAACCACAAAAACTAATTAAATACACTGCCATGGGTGCCAAACTGTCATTATGAGAGTCCAATCAAGACGAAATGAAGTGTAGAAGAACAAAAATATTTCAATGCATTGGCTGCATGACAGCTTACTTAATATCTAGATGAAAACAAAAAGGTTGTGAGGCATGAAAAAATAAATTACTTTTTAAATACATTAATGGAATGCCAGTCAAAATTAAGTATAAGAAAAACAAGCAGCACTCAACTGCACTGCAGTTCTAATTATAATTTATTTTCAGCTTCATTAAAGTACCAAGTAACATGCTGAAAGTAAAAATCTCTGATGCCCCCACTTGTAAAAATGTTTCTTATCCAAAAAAGGACCTGCTGCCTGACAACTATCTACTTGTTTCATGGGGAAAACATGATCAAAGTAAAAAATGAAAAGCAAACAAGAAACAAGATCAAGGTACATTGCTTAAAAGGATTACTGTACAAGTTATGGACCACATGATTGGCATTCTGTTTAGTTTACGGGTAAAGCCTGCAGAGATGACTGGAAGTCTCCAAGTGTAATGAGCTTCTTAAAATAATGTAATCCTGCCCTTTATAACAAATACTGTCATATGCATTTCAGTACCCAAAGCGTATACATTATCTAGTTAAGTATTCTCTACATGGCAACAACAGAAAGCTTTCAATGCTGGCAATTTCTTAACAGTATGCTTATTAAAGCTTACTTGCATCTTACGATCTCAGCCAAGCTTACCTGATGGTCATTAAAGTATTGCTACTTAAACACAGAGCAACAGGCACTTTGAGTAATAAGCATAAATCAACAGTACAAAAATATGACAGAAACCAGACCATTCTGCAGAAATCAAGGACAGATGAAAAGCCACTCTAGTACTTGTGTCTACCTTGGATGGGGGATACACTGCACATTTACACTGCATAACTACTCCTTGCCTTGCTTCAACACATCCAGACATGGGGAGTGGGGTGCAACAAGTATGTCACAATTTGAAATGTCTCTGGCTGACTGTGATGGCCCTGACACATTTGTCATACCTCTCAACCTCAGAGCAAGAAATCTGGACAAAGGCATACATAGAAGTGGGACAAAGGCCCACAAATAAGGACAATTTTTAAATATTGCTCTTATAACCTTAGAAAGATAATAGAATAGGTCTTGCATTAGTATGAATTTTCTGAATGGTATGAAATCTGAAACTCAAATGTCTGTCATTATTTTCTAACTTCAGTCTTTAATGATTTGTCACTAATTTGCCAAAAAACACAATTTTATGAAAAATGGACCAAATGTGATGTAAAAATATAAAATAGACACACAATACAGCTGAGAACCTGTCAAAGAAGGGACACTTTAATATTAGTACTGTTAACTTGAGCAGCTGACAAAATAAAAGAATCTACATGCATTTCTGAAATAAAAGTGATCTACAAGTCTGATTATTACAGTTATATTTCTTAATTGTAAACCCTCCATATTTTCTTCCAAAATTGCTATTTTGCAGAGAGATTATTAGGGGGAAGAGCAACATTTTGAGCCAAATTCAGGGACAGTTGAGAGGTTTGGCTATGCCTAATTCTATAAAGCAATTTATTTGCATTTACATCTCAACCTGTTAATGCAATAAATCTGGACAAGGCCAAATATATTGGGGGAACATATAAACAGTACTAAAAATTGCTCTTGTATAAACTGAGACAGTTGATAGAACAACAGGTCTTACTTTAGCATGCATTTTTCTGAAGGTTATGAAGTATGAAACTCAGTGTGTCATTATTTAGTGACTTAATTCCTAAATGGTTTGCCAGAAAAAACAAAAATTTTATGAGGAACAAACCAAAAATAAGAAGCAAAAATCTATTCATTCTTTGAAAATCTGGACAGTTGGGAGGTATAGTTCAGCTGGGGCTGTCTTTAAGTTTGCCGCCCTTCCCCCTCACAAAATCATGGTCGAATGGAGCCTCCCCCTGCAGCCATTCCAATAATCCATTACGTGGCTATTTCACTCCGTTTACCATAAACACTAATGTGCATACTGATTTACTTCTATGATGATTTGGAATTCATTTGAAAGTTGTATTTTGCATTTTACAGCACAAACACTAAGACATCTACTAAACAAACTTAGCATTAAAACGTCTCTGCCCTTGAAACTCACATTTATTGAAACAGCATTGAAACCCACATTCAAAGAAAATACATTTTACCAGTGGTAGATAAAGATTAATTCTGGGCTGTTTTCAAATCCTAGGCCCCTTGCATATGAAACATACATGTGCTCTTTGATACACCTTCCTATTGTTTTGAGCATTTTTCCAGTAAACAATGAAACAAAACACATGAACCAATAATGACAAAACTGCCCAATTCAGAACATCTTTCCAGTAAACAATGAAACAAAATGCATGCACCCATAATGACAAAACTGCCCAGTTCAGAACATTTCCATCATAAAAATCTACTCATACTTCTACAATCCACCATTATCAGTAAATACGCACAATTCTACAGTCCACCATTATCAGTAAATATGCACAATTCTACAGTCCACCATGATCAGTAAATATGCACAATCTCTGAAGAAGTACGTTAAGCTAGTAATATTGCAATAGGAAATGGATGGCAAACTGATAAACAGGCTTATAGTTAGTATCTTAAATTTTTCAGTACTGCAGCATCCACCCCTTGTGGGAGTAGAACCAACAACCTTTTGCATCAAAAGCAAGTACATAATCTGTTGTGCTATTAACAATGCAAGCTGACTTACTATAAGCAGCACTAAACTTCTCTTCCCCTGCAGCTCTCAACTCCTTTTAAAATCTACTCAATACTCAACTGCATTGCAACTTCGCAGCACAAGAAATCTGGAAAAAGCCAAATTTGTTGGGGGGGGGGGTCAAAAGCCCAAAAATCAGAGACACATTAAACATTGCTTGTATAATCTTGGAAAGTTGCTAGAATAAAATGCTGTGTTACCACCATACATTTTACTGCCAAGGTCCTTGTGCAAAAGAGTCAGAGCAACATACCACTATGCAAAATCAGCTGCTTTGGGAAAGAAAAATGCTGTGTTACCACCATACATTTTACTGCCAAGGTCCCTGTGCAAAAGGGTCAGAGCAACATACCACTATGCTAAATCAGCTTCTTTGTGAAAGAGAGGAAGACTGAAACTTAAATGGCTATCATTTAATGAATTCAGTTCTCACCATAGCTGTCAACCTCTTAGCACAAAACACCTGGACAAACCCAGTAATGAGGGAATACAGCCCTCAAACATATTCAGTGAATTCAGTTTTTGCCATAGCTGTCAACCTTAGCACAAAAAACCTGGACAAAGCCAATAATGTGGTAATACAGTCCCAAAAATAAGGACATATTTAAAATATTCATCTTATAAACTTAGAAAATTGCTAGACTAAAAGGTTGTGTTACTATGTATTTTCTGCAGAATATGAAGTCTGAAATTCAAATGCCTGTCAATTTTACTTATGACAGAACAAAAACAATTTTCAGCAGAGGCCCAGGGAAAAATACTGCAGACACATGTCTTTGTAAAATGGCAGGACACCAGAGCAAATCCACACAAACACAGGGATGAGATGCAGACTCCACACAGAAGGCACCCCAGCCAAGAATCAAACCAGAAAAACCTATAGCTGTGAGGCAACAATGCTACCACTGCACCATCAAATATGTAAGGAATTAAACATTCAGAAACCTGAAGTCTGAAATTCAAATGCCTGTCAATTTTATTTAACATTTGTTAATCAGTACAGTCTGACTTAGAACAAAAAAACTATTTTCAGCAGAGGCTGAGGAAGAAATAATGCAGACATGTCTTTGTAACATGGGAGGACACAAAAGCAAACCCACACAAACACAGGGAGAAGATGCAGACCCCACACAGAAGGCACCCCAGCCAAGAATCAAACCTGAGAACCTGCAGTTGTGAGACAACAATGCTACCACTGATCCATCAAATATTAAGCATTGCAACATTTAGAAACCACAGATATTATGAGGAACAGATCAGATGAAATATCAGGCAAAAATCTGCAAATTTTTTACAAATGGTGGTGGGTAGGGAATTCAGGTCCTTAACACCTGCATACAAGGTACAGGGTTCAAGCCTGAGGTATTCCCTGCCACACCACCATGAGCAAGCTTGTTCTAGCCACCAGTATATAGTAACTGGGGCATTACATGCACACACACACACATACCCTTGAGTGATCCCTTCGTGCTATTAACTCCATACCTGCCCACACACACCTGAGCAATCCCTTCGTGCTATTAACTCCATACCTGCCCCCCACACACCTGAGTGATCCCTTTGTGCTATTAACTCCATACCTGCCCACACACACCTGAGCGATCCCTTCATGCTATTAACTCCATACCTGCCCACGCATCTCCGTCTGTTGGAGAATCAAATCCACCACACAAGATCTTCCCCCGATGAGACTCCAGCCTGCTGACATTGCAGTCTGACTTTGATCCATTTCCTGTGACAGTCTATGCAGTTACAACTGCATCGACTTCTGGGATGTCTGTTCTGAAGTGTTTCCTAATCCGGACTGCTGCTGAGACAGTCTGTGCATGCTCCAGACTGTCTCAGCAGCAGTCTGGACTAATGCGCATGCGTGAAAGTCCGTGAATTTTTTAATTTTTCTTTTTTATCTTTATTTTCTTTCTTTTATTTTATTTTTTACAGCTGGGGGGGCTGCAGTCCGGCAGTTCAATAGCACAGGCCGCCCCTGGTAATTGGCATGACTTGGATAACTGAACATATATTAATGACTAGACTGATGAAATAAATAATTTTAGGCATAGAGCAAATAGAACACACTTAGGAAATGATGCATCTATTGTCTGCAGAGATTATTCAACCCTTGTGAAACAAGATGAAGCCCCTAATAACTTTAGAATTCTGGATGCAATAATTTAGCAATCTGAGGATCCAGTTTGTTTAGAAGGAAACAAAAAAAAAAGAAAGGAAGAAGTTCACAACAAATAACAAGGAAGAAAAAGAAACTGATTAATGACTGTAAAGGAAAGAAAGTACATAGTAAAAAAGGACACTGCATTGTTATGTAACAAACAGGTTACAGGGAATGATATTTTTCTATCAGAAAACCTTCAGTCTACAGTAGTATGTAGAAAAAAGAGGAAAGGGGCAGGTGAAAAGGAAGAAATCAAAACTGAATGTAGAAGGATTGAAGGATATTACTGTAAAAAATAAAAGAAGAAAAAAATAAATGTTGACTACATTGATCAAGCTGTGGATTTACAATACCAGCTAGATGAGAATTTAATGCACAATGAAACCAGTGGGATTAATAAGACTAATGGTGATGAAGATCTATCCTTCGTAACAATTGATAGAGCAGTTATTACTGTATTAGAAGCTGAAGATTCATCAGAGCTGGCCACCAAAGATATTCTTGTAATTGGAGATTCATTTATTAGAGGAAGTGATACTTATATTTGCAGAGAAAATAATGAACATCGAGTAGTGTTATGCTTGTCAGGAGCAAAAATAGAAGATGTGAGACAATTTAGAAATACCTTAATTTAAGAAAGTACGGATCCATTTTTATTCCTGTTGGTACAAATGATGTCACCTGCAAGGATTCTCTGACTGTTAGTAAGGAACTGACAGCCCTCTTAGTATAGCTCATACTGGTGTTAGGACAATTTTTTTCACAAATCATGTCACTGTAAATGAAAATATTTTTTGGGTAAATACCTACATGGAAAAAAGTCCTGTTTTAAAAATGGAAATATGTAGAGTATCAAGCCTAGTTTTGGGCACACATACATTCAGGCAGGATGGCATGCATTTGTTAAGATCAGGGAAGAGAATTTTGCAGCAGATATTTTGTAATACTTGACAAACACAAGGCAAGATTTTTGCCAGGTCGAAAATTTAACAATTCACAGCAACATTTGATGCATCTCTGATGATTGTTAATGCTAGGAGCATTAATAATAGTTTTTTTATTGGAAACTTTGATATGTTCCCACAATATTGATGTTGTTATTGTCTGTGAACATGGTTAAAGAACAATGACTGGAAACCAGTTCTGTCAGGGTATAAATGTTTTTACTGTAACAGACATTCTAACAAAAATCAGGTGGAGGTGTTATGACAGGGATTAAAGATAATTGTGAGACATGTGATTATTACATGTTCAGTGATAACACCAATACTATAGAATGTGTAACTGTGACAATAAAGACAACCCTGGAACATATAACAATTGTTGGAGTGTATAGACCACCAAAGTCAAGTGCAGATGACCTAGAGGAATTCATACATTTTTTTGGATGAAACACAGGAGGGAAGAAGAATATTAGCTGGGGATTTATATTTACCAGAAACAGACTGGAATAATATTGTTTCTATGTTAGTAAGGAAATTATTCACAGCTTATATTCAGGAACAACAATTGTTTCAGATTGTAAAAAGCCTACCACGGGATGGAACATACAAGACATTGTTTGTGTTCTTAAATAAATTACTGTTACTTTAAGTCAAGTTTTACGACCATTAATGTGCAGTGATCATGGGGTTATAAAGGTTAATTTGTTGGTAGATAATTCTACCAAACTGAAATCTAAACTAATGCACAGAAGGCTAATTATAAATTATATGGAAGCAAAACAGGCACTATGTAAAACTAACTGGACTGTGGTGTTCAGTGGAAAAACTGCAGGTGGAATGTAAAAAAGTTTTGAAAGAGAAATTATTTGAGTACAAACAATCAGAAAATGTTTAACATCAGGATCTAGGCATACAACATTGGGGGAAGTATTTCTATAAGAACAAGATAGCTGATTAAGAAGAGAGACAAATATATAACAAATAGAGGACAGGTTGAACTACAACTTTGAAAACTGAAATAAACAAACTGGACAAACAGATTAAGCATAGTGTGAGACAAGATCAAGTAAAATTTGAAGAAAATGTATATAAATATATTGAGCATAATATGAAACCTTTTTATAGATACATAAGATGTGGAAGGAGTAAAGACACATGCAATGAACTGTGTACAGATTCTAAAATGTATTCTCAGACACAACAGATTATAGCTATATTTACAAAATCTTATGCAAAACAGTTTGGCTCCACAAAAGGGGTGATAGGTTGTCCTAGTGACATCCAGGTAGCCCCTAATAGTGGAATCAAATTAGTATAGTGCTGCTCAAACTGGATCCAACCAAAGACAGGGAGGAGGTGGAATTGGTAACAATGACCTGGGAAAATTTCATCAAGAACTTATGGTACCATTATATCTATTATTCACTAGGTCATATAAATATGGGGAGATTCCTCAAGATTGGAGACATGCACTTATTAAACCTGTCTTCAAAGGAAAGGGGAGTAGGACAAACCCAGAATCATATAGACCCGTAAGTCTTTCATGTTGTGGAAAAATAATGGAGATGGTAATACTGGATATGTTATTGTTAGAACTGGATAGGTTGGGTCTTGAAACCATATCTCAGCATGCATATGTTAAAAATAGATCTAGTACCACCTGTAATATGATGTTCTATAGCAATATAATAGCTGTTAATGAAAAATTGTGCTGCGATGTAATTTATATAGATTTAACTTCATCATTACACAGAGTCACACACAAAACACTGATCAATAAATTAGTAGAACTGGGTATTGATGTACTCTTGATAAGATGGATAGCTGCATGACTTACAAATAGGACATGGCTAGTATCATACAGCAACTGGACAGGTGAAATCCTTAGTTACAGTCAGGGTGTCCCACAGGGCTCTGTCCTAGGCCTTTACTTGTTTAGATTGTTTCTTTCAGATCTAACTATTTCCATCTAAGGTGTTCTACAGTCTATATGTAGACAACCTGAAATTGGGTAAACTGATTACATGTGTTACAGATAAGACATGTCTGTAAAATAACTTGACTAAATTGACCATTTGGGCACAATAGAATAATATGCTGATAAATACATCAAACACACAGCATATGAGATTTGGGACACATAAACTGAAAGGTGAATATGTAATAGAGCACACAGTGATTGAAACTATATACTCATTTAAGGACCTGGGTATATGGGTATATTCAGCTATGAGTTTTTCTAACCATATCAACCAATTGCTTAATAATAGTTATAGAACTATAGGTTGTATAAAAAGATTTATAAAGTCTAGGAAATCAAAACTGATGAAGTCATTGTTTGTTAGTTACATTAGACCCAAACTTGAGTATGGAACAAGAATAAGGAAACCCTATAAGAAAACAAGCATGAGTAAACTGGAAAGAGTACAGTGGAAATATACCAAGGGCATCCATGGATGTGAAAATCGAAGTTATTATGAAATACTGAAATATCTAAACTTGTACAGTATTTCTTACAGGTATCTAAGAGGAGATCTTATTCAACTATACAGGGCATTTAGGGATAACTACCTCTGGGAATGTTTGGGATTATCAAAAAGTACTAGAGAATCATCAGACAACCTATGTAGAAGATTCTATAAGAATGAAAAGTGTACTAATTGGTTCTCAGAGTCGCTGATGCATGGAACAGACTGCCAAATTACATTAAAGCAAGTACTAGTTTAGATATTTTTAAGAACAGCCTGGACACTTATTATGGAAACAAATGTTTTGTTATATTGGCAAGCTAGAAGGGCATTAATGCTCATGCTTGAAATATTTGTATGTATGCATGTATATATGTATGTATGTATGTATGTATGTTGACCTGGCCAAAGTGTTTTTGAAATGCATTTAAAAGAAAATATTAACTGCGAATCATTTACACTGAGGAAGGGTTGTTTTCCTGAAAGCTTTGTTGTTATTAAATGTTTTATTTTATTCTTGTGTTGCTGACTTTGTTTATGCTTGTGATACAATACCCCCACTCAGGTATTGTTGACAGACTCTCAAAACTAAGTATAAATCGCTACATAACTTGTTGATTACTGGCTGGCTCTCAGTAGCACCCAAGAAATCAGATTGGTGAGACCACTTCCACCAGGAGACTGGACACCAGCAGTGTGCACTAGGGCTTTGTTTTGGGCTCTCTCCTGTTTGGCATTTACTTCTCTAAAGTTAAAGCTAATGTTAAAGGCCTTTGGCTCATCAAGTTTACAGATGACTGTAAATTGGGATCTATCATAGATTACCCCCATGACTCCAACATCCTACAAGAGAGTCTGACACAAACATATGATTGGTTCCAGAGCCATGAATTAAAACTCTATGTGAAGAAATGAATTATGGGAACATACATAGGCAGTAATCTGTCTTTTGACCAACACATAGTCTAGAGAAAAGAAAATCCTTCTATGTCACCCAACTCGTAAGCAAGGGTATAGCATCCAGGTCCAAGGAAGTTATAGTACCACTCCACTCAGCCCTTATCAGAATCAGGATTGAGTAAATTCCCCCTTCCACATCTACCTAACCAGGCACTTGCAACAGCTGGATAGCCCTAAGGTCCTATATCTATACACATTCTCCTTCAGGTTACCAAGAGGTGATCTATACCTAGCATATAATGCATCCTCAGATCCAGCTCTGATGGATCTCTTGCACATCCCCAAAAAAAACAGCACCTGAAACACTAGATCCAAGGACCTGAGCTTTGCCTGCAATATAAATAGAATGTGGTGGAGAGACCAATATGTATCTCAGTATGAAATAGGCTCCTCATCCAAGTGAGGCAGAGTTCATCCGTGACCCTTTTCAAATAAAATCTTTATCATTTGATGAAAAATCTCAAAATACATCCCCAGTCTGGCCCCCATGTGTACAGAGGTAAACAGTAAGTAAGCTAATCCTAAACTAGCATACCCCTCCCCCACATAACCATTAGCTACCTCCTTACTAACATACTACACCATATATGCATCCGAGGTATGAGGGAACAAAGCCTGGTTGGGTTGCACAGCTAGGCACTCTTGCGATCAGTAGCCCATTATAAAACTATGACCCTATATCTTCTTATTTACAGCCTTAAATTGCTTTTGAGTTACCTATGATATGCACTTCAATAATTTTGTTTCATTCAAAGCTTGTTTTTTTTTAAACAAGAAATATCTTTATTAAATTAACCCTTATGACATAGGCAATCATACATTTATATGAATAAAAAAAAACTGTATTGACATCATCTTAGTTGCAAGCATTATGCATCACAAACCATATTGATATAATGTAGTAGTAAACATCATGCATGATTTATAATCTGCCCAATCATTTTCAGTCAGACATTACATGGCTCATTTAAGTCCTGTCTTCTTTTAAACCTCATTCCTCCCTTGTATGTATTATTCCCACAGTTCCCATTTTTTTCCTACGGAGTTTGCTCATATCGTTTTCTAAAGATCTCAATTCCAGTTGTTTTGTATCTGTTACTTTATTCACTACTTCTTATATAATTGGTTTAGATTTTGATTTCCATTTTCTATTAATTGCTTTTTTGGCAGCCACCAAAATTAAGGCTTTACAGTGTCTAGGCAATTTTAATTCTGTATCATAGCTCAAAAAAATCATCTCCCTCATTACACCAATCCACCCACCCAGCATGTCTGACAGTGCATCCCACAGGGAATCCTTAAAGTCCACCAACCCACCACCCTCCCAGAAAATATGTTCCCAAGTACCTCTTTCTTCCCTGTCACACCTCCAATATTTGCTGTCTGCCTGAGAAAAACTCTTTGGAGTCTATTTGGGGTATAAAAATATCTAGGTAAACATTTCCAAGCAAAAATCCTAAATCTTCTATTTATTGCTGCATATTTGGGAGGCATACATATATCTTCCCATTGTTTCTTTGTAAATTGATTATCCAATCTCTCTTCCCAATCCTTTCTGACATCCCCTGATTGATTCTTATAGTTGTCATGCAATATTTTATATGCTCTACTAATTATTCCTTTTTTTAATGGCAGCTCCTGTTCTACATTGTACTAAAAATTCAACCAATGCTGCTCTTTCATTTAGGCCCTTCCCTTATTTCTTTCTCTTTTCCTATACTCTGATATCATTCCTTGATAGGGAAGGCAATCTTTAACCTGCAGTCCAAATACATTATTGGCCTCTTCCCATTCTATTACCTTTCCCTCTCTAATTATTTGCTCTCAGTACCTTGATTCCTTTTCCATTTTTTTCCAATAAATTCCAGACCCTGTTGCCTATTGTCTATATCCCTAATTGCAGTCATACATATTGATGAAATCAACACATGAATATCTACTGAAGTTAGACAATTTTAACTGTATCATTTACTTAGCTTACTATAGCAAACTTCACATTTATGTACTATGTAGTTACCGTGTGTGTGTGTGTGTGTGTGTGTGTGTGTGTGTGTGTGTGTGTGTGTGTGTGTGTGTGTGTGTGTGTGTGTGTGTGTGTGTGTGTGTGTGTGTGAATGTGTGTGTGTGTCTCCTTCAGATATAGCTTGCAACCGTGCATTATGTGAGGAAGATGCATTGTCTGAAGGAGCAGCATCAACAGAAAGGTACAGGTTTTATGATGATGTCTGGATGAAGTCACTGGTGTGTACATCAAGAAGGAATCCTTTCTCAAAGCATGCACGGTATCCTGAGCATATCCTATATGCATATGAGTGTATATTCTCTTATCATGCCACATTAATAGTGTTATATATTTACCTATCTTTTTTCATTGTGTAAATTATAAACATGCTGTTATCTGATAGCGTGAGTGACTAAAAAACAGTGGAATATTGTAGGGCTATAATACTAATTAATGGCAAGCATCACACAAACTTGCATATACAGTATACAAAAACAACTATGTAGTACACAGTACACTTAAAATTTCTGTGTGCAACTAGAAAACAAATGACTAACATTTATGTTGTGTTACCAAAAGGGATCTGTACATGTGGTCAGTATTACAGACAAGTTTACCACATGATCCACAACAGTAATCCACTGGCAGTTTACTCCATAATAACTTGTTCTTACTTATTCTGGTGTTGGATAGTGATCTGCAGTCTACTTCATTATATGATGGTTCAGGAGACCTGCTGTATGGTGTAGCTTGTGTTTGGACATGCCAAGGGATCCCCACTGTTCCCAGTGTTGCCTTACTAAGCTTTTGTTCCAGGCTGGGAATGCTCTATTACAGCAGCATATTTAGTAATGAGGTTTGCATGTAGTGGCCTTCTGCTTTTTTGACAGTATGTTTTTCTATAAAACCAGTATGGCATGTTATGAAACTATGTGTCACACACATAACTGTACCCACTTCTGTGGTTACTCACATATATGTCATCATGTTATGCAGATATTGGCATGTCATTATTCTGTTCTCTGTGCATTTAAATTTCTTAATAATAATGTCACACCAATGAGTATTGCTGCAGTGGCAATCCTTGGTATCTTAGCATGAAATACTCTACTCACAATGCAGCAGTATGTATATTTACAAATAAAATTGATTTTTTACCATTCAAAAGGATATCTTGGAACATTTTAGTTGCAATACAGTCACAGTAAAGCATTTATGGCACAGGATGAAATTGAAGAGAATGTGCCACATGAAGATGCTATAGAACCTTCTACAGAATGCCCGCAGGAAATGGAAAACAAGGGATGTGCCCTCGGTTTGGAAGAAAATGAGCTAAGAGAAGAGTTGCTTGATTTAATAGACATAGACAGATATATCAAGATCGATGAAAGAAATAGACTGCAGAAATTTAATAAAACCCAAAAAGTCAGAAGTCTGATAAAACAAATGAATATAGTAATTAGGACTGCTCATAAAGATCCATGCGATATAACAGAAGTAAACAGGATATATTACTGTGCAGCTAAATTAATAACATATAAAGTTCTACCACAAGAACACAGGGTAGTGAGGAAAAGGAATGGGAGAAATCAAATGCTATCATGGAAGTATTGAATAGAGAAAACTATAAAGAACTTAAGACAAGAAGTGTCACAGTTAGAAGACTTCAGAAGAGGGAACAAATGAACAAAAATACTAAGATAGATGTGATAAAAGCAATGTGCAGTATTAGAACAGACCAGGATCTATCATGCATTATCGCAAATAATAAACTGAAAATTTCAGCACAGGCAGAAAAACTTAAAAAGATACGAAGTAAAATATAAAGGAAAAGTGCAAAATAAGCAATTTACAGGTGACCCAAAACAGTTTTATAGAGAATTGGGAAACAAGGTAAAAGGAATTGAAAAAACACCAAAAAAAAAAGAAATATATACATTTTGGAGAAGTATCTATAAAGATCCTGTGGAACATAACAAAGTGGATAAATGGATAGAAGTAATAGAAAGAATAAGAAGTTTAAAGGTACAGGATATGAAATGGGATGAAATAACAGCCAGAGAGATTGAAATAAAGTTAAGAAAAGCCTCACACTGGAAAACTCCAGGCCCAGATGCAGTACCTAACTTCTGGTTAAAAGTATTAACATCTCTGCATGAAGATTTAGTCATGAGTAAGAACTATTTATATGTGCACCCCAGACACCAACCTGGCTAACAAGAGGTAAACAATGCTCCTACTTAAGAGTGAATCTGCAGGCTACCCTAAAAATTAAAGATCAGTAACTTGTCTTCCGATGACATATAAACTATACACTGGAAATGATGCAGACAGAGTCTATAGTCATTTAGAAAAAAAAAAAACTCAATTATGGGAATAGAATAAAAGGGCAAGAAAAGAAAGTCACATGGAACAAAGGATCATTTGTTGTTAAATAAAGTGAACTGTAAAAAGGGGAAGAATTTAATTATGACATGGACTGACTACAAAGGAAATTTGATAGTATCCCACATTCATGGATAAAAGAGTGCTTAAAAATCTATAAAATATACCCTACACTGATTGACTACATTACTGTGACCATGAAGCAGTGGCAGAACACTTTGCAATTAAGTCATGATAAAGGATAAATTATTATTCCAGGGATAACAATTCAAAGGGGGATATTCCATGGTGACTCTCTGTCACTGCTGCTATTCTGCCTTGATCTTAACCCATTATGCTGTCTACTTAACAGCCTAGGCTATGGCTATAATTTGGCTCCTGGAAAACAACAAAGTGTAAAGACTTCTCATCTTCTCTTTGTCAATGATTTGAAATTGTATAGCTCATCAGATGAGGAACTGAAAGTACAACTGCAAGTTGTCAAAACTTTTTCAGATGATATAACAATGTAATTTGGTCTTGAAAAATGTGCAAAAGCAACCTTTAAAGCAGGAAAACTGCAGCACCAAGAAAACATCAGTTTGGGACAAGAATGTAATACAAAAGAAATTGAGCAAGAGGGAGTGTATAAATATTTGGGATTTAATGAAGGGTCAAAAATAAAACATGAACAAATGCAAATAAAACTTAGTAAGGAGTACTTTAGAGGACTTAAATTAATCCCGAAAACAGTGTTGATATCTTGGAAGAAAATCCAGTCTATAAACCAATTTGCTCTTCTTGCCCTAACATACAGTTTTGGAGTGATTGACTGGCCCCAAAACATGTTGAATAGATTAGATAGGGAAACAAGAAGGATGCTTCATGTTCACCAAATGATTTATAAAAATCTGTGCATACCAAGGTTATATATTCCCCATTCTGAAGGAGGGATGGGCCTCCTTGAAACTGATTACATGTATAGATTTGCAATCTTGGGACTCCACACATATCTGCTGACCTCACAAGACCCACATTTAGTGAAGTTTTGAAGCACGAGGAGAATAAATCTAAGATGGCTTCCCTGCTGAGTCTAGCAGAAGCATATCGGCATCAAGCAGGAATGGAAATCAAACCACAAGTGGATAAAAGCCAGGCGGTCACTATATGTGCCAAAAAAAAAAAAACAAAAGAAAGAATATAAGCTGAGGGATCAGAAGAGAAGGCAAGAAATGTGGAAAATGCATAAATATAGTTGCAAGCATAGAAAACTTCTGGAAGAACCTCATGTTGAAAAGGGATGAATGCAGGAGTGATTAAAGAGAGGCGAATTCAAACCAAGAGATGAAAAGTTAATATTGGAGGCACAAGATAGTGGGCTATGTACACATTGGTTTACAAAGTCCATTGAACATGTGGGAGAAACAGACAAATGTAGGTTTTGTAGAACAGAACTGGAAAAAGTTGCACACCTTGTTGCTGGTTGTGACATACTAATGGCAGAAGGACTGTATACTGAAAGGCATAATAATGTGGCGGGACTGTTGCACTGGGAATTGTGCAACCATTATGGTATTGAAGTGGCTGAAAAATACTGGAAACATGAACCACAAAGCATCATAGAAAATGATGAAGTCCACATCACATGGGATCATCCATCACCAACAGTTCAAAAGATAGATGCTAGAAAACTGGATAAAGTGGTCCAAGAAAAGAAGACAAAAGAGCATTGATCATTGAAATCACCACACCCAGTCACTACAATGTCCTGTGTACAGAAAGACACAAAGTCATAAAATATCAGGATTTGCAAGCAGAAATGAGAGCAATGTGGAAGAAAGATACCCAGATAGTTCCAGAAGTAGTAGGAAGAACAACAGGTCTTGTAAAAAAAAGTCTGCAATCATATTTAGATATGCTACCAATACATGTAACTCCATACAGATTGCAGAAGGAGTCATTACTGGGTACATTGAGGGTACTGTGAAGAGCACTTTTGGCTGATATCAAAGAGTGAAACAATTTTGTGAACTTTAATCATACTTTGACTTAGGAACAGGGTCCATTCCCATCATGGTATTAGAAACCCAAAAGATTTGGAGAAATTAAAAAGGGAGATCACATGGATGATTACTTCTTGAACATACAACTCACATTAACAAATACAAATGTGATATTGCTACCATAATGAATGTAAAGCATTTATGAAATTAATATGTGGGATTTGTGATAGCTTAGATTGAGCTTGCGTGTTTGTGTGCCTGAGACCATTATCTAACATTACTTAATATTTCATGTTTGACATGATGATGCCTCTTTGTCTTTTGCTGTATGCGCAGAACAAGGGAGAAACAGATTCATTATATTCTAAGTCAGTAGCTTACTCTGCATGATCACTGTAAGGATAACTGCCGATCCTATATTCTATGATGCATATGCAGGCCAACAAGACACTTTCATCTGTGCACATGCTGCCACATGAGTGATCAGTATATCTATGTGTTATTTCCATGAAGAATAATATGGGATGCATATTATGCAGTGGCATGTTTCACAGAGGTATAACATTCCTAGTGCTCTTTGGTAAAGTTTTAGTGTTTCTGACATTTCGGTGCATTTCACATGAATGTATATTACTCATATGATTTATTTATATGCTGAGGTAAGCAATATCTGTAGCTGACTTTCAGTGTTCCACATTGTCACATATATCATGATAGACCTGCAGGAGGCTGTGATAGTTTGAAGTCTTGAATGTACATTTCCTGCATATGTGTCATCCTAACAAATGTTCTCAGTGCGTTTTCTCTCCATATATTATGTTAAAGTTATTTAATTCCATTAACAGACATGCACACATCACTGTTGCACACACATTATATAGCCTATATCCATGATTACCTGACAGGATGTATGTATTACACCCATATGGATAAATCATATGAGGCAACATGCTAGAGGAACTACATCCTGGATACAGATGCAGTCACACCTCTTGTATGTAGTACTTTTAAATGTACTAGAACACATACGCAGCCTTCAGTCGCATGTTGGTTGCACATGTGTATTTTTTTGTATTGATGTATATGAATAAAAACATAACATTTTAAAGAGCAGCAATTTGTACTACATATTGTATATTATGGTAATGTTTTGTTATCCACATGTCATATTCCTCATGGCACAAATTATTGTTAAATCACCTGTCAGTAATAGGTTCATAGGTTCATAGGTGTTTACTAGGCTAATGGTCCTGGAGCCTTTACAAGCCTAACCCATAGGACTACCCTGGCATCATGCTACCCGACCTTAGTTCCCAGTGCCTCTGTCGAATAATGCCACTGGAGTGATCCCTAGAGTGAATTTTCTATTTCCCATTCACTCATCAAGATTTTTCTTGAGGAGGGCCAGTGAGGTGCTCTGCTTGACATGTATGAGAAGTCTATTCCATAGCATGGGCAGTCTCTAGGTTATGAACCTGTCTCTGCAGCATGTTCTGTTGGTTGTGGTAATGAGGTTGAGGTGTCTGAAGCATGTAGTGTAGAGGGATTGAGATTCCTTTTGATGCAGCATTTCTAATAGAGCTGGGTCAAATATGGCTTTGTAAGTCAAGCAGAGATCGCCTCTAAGTAGGCGATATGAGACAGAGAAAAGTTGGAGTTTTTTTAGTCTGTCCATATAGGATGAATGTTTAAGGCCTAGGATCCTCTTTGTGAGGTACTTTTGCGGCCTCTCCAGTTGTTGCAGATGTTTATTGAGGAGCATGCCAATGGGGCATTGTACTCAATGATTGGGCTAATGAGGGAAGAATAGAGGGAGACAATGACCTCTTTCTTCCTGGATGCAAAACCCTTAGTAATGAGATGGGCCACATAGAAAGTCTTTCTGACCACAGTGGCAATGTGGTGGTCAAAAGAGAGATTGCTGTCAACCTGTGTTCCCAGATCTGTTATAATGCCTTCTGTATTCAGTGGATTGATGTGGTAATTCATGGGAACTGTTTTTGTTTTCCAAAGGGGGTGAAGACACATTTTTTGGCATTGAGCTTAAGACCATTGTTCGGACACCAGCCGTTGGTCTCAGTGAGGCCTTTCTGTAGGAAGTCAACATCACTTGGGGAGTTAATAATAGCTCCCAACTTGCAATTGTCTGGGAATTTTGGCAGCCAGAGTCTTTTCGTGTTGGCCTGGACTTCAGAGAAGTAGATATCAAACAGGACAGGACACAGGACCGAACCCTGTGGGACTCCACTTGTGACTGGTTGACAGTCTGACATGGAATCAACTACTTTCACACTGTGGGTTCTACATGTGAGCCAGTTTGCAACCCACCTAGTGATATAGGGGTTGATGCCTAGCTTAGTGAGTTTTTCTATCATTCTTGAGTGGGGAATGGTATCAAAGGCCTTAGCCAGATCAAGGTAGGCTGTATGAGCCACCTTGCCTTCATCCACAACTCTGGTGTCTGACTTAAAGAAGTTGACCCAGTTGAGAAGGCATGATCTACCCTTCACCAAACCAAACTGTGTGGGATCCAGAGTTTAGAGATTCCCTATATACTTGTTTATTAGGTCCATGATGATGCGTTCCATAGCTTTGCATATCAGACTCATCAGGCTAATGGGGCGATAGTTTCCAGGGTTTGTAGCCACTCCTCCTTTGTGGGGAGAGGGATGACTATAGCAGTGCACCATTCAGTAGGAACAAAGCCTAAGGTGAGGCTGTGATTGAACAGGGCATGCAGGTGAGGTGCCAGTTCACTCTGTAATTCATAAAGAATACAGCCAGGGATATTGTCAGGTCCCAAAGAAGCTGTATTCTTGGCCTTAGACAGTGCTGTTTTAACCTGTGCAGCAGTAATACTGGGTGCCTGGCAATCTACTGGTAATGTGACTGGTCCCTTGGGGGGAGGGGTAAAGTTGGCACTGAATCTGTCGGCCAGTATATTGGCAATATCTTTTGGATCGGTACAGGAGGTACCATTGTGCAGTAGCTAAGAAGAAATCTGGGTATTGCCATGAAGATTCTTTACATAACTATAGAAGGTCTTGTGGTTGTCTTTACTATCTGATGCAATTCTGTTTTCATAGCTAGCTTTAGAAGATTTGATGAGGGATTTTAACTTTTTGTTGAGGCTGATAAGGGAGTTTTTCCAGTCTTGGGACTTCACCTTATTCTTCAACAGTTTCCTCCTTCTGTTGTAGAGTTTGTTTATGGCAGTGGACCACCAGATTGGCTTCCATTTTTTGGAAGAGAGCGTCTTGGTTCTATTGGATATGGCATGATCCATGCATTTGTGTACGTGTTCATATAGTACATCGGTGTATGATTCAGTGGTCATGCAACTGATCTCCATTTGAATGGGTGCCATGAAGTTAGCCACCTCTGTTTCTAGGAGCCCAAAGTTAGCTTTGGAGAAATTTTTCATGGTGGTTACTTTTGCGGGGGGTGGGTGGGATTGTTGATTTCCAAGCTGATTAGTATGTGGTTGGATCTAACCAGTGAGGAGTTGATTATTGATGTAGAGCAACAGTCACCCATGTTAGTAATGACCAGGTCAAGGATGTTGCTACTTCTAGTGGGGATAAGAATGAGTTAGTCCAGGGCATTGGAATTAATGAATTCCAGGAAACATTGGGCAAGTGTATTGGTACATGTGCAGTTTTCCCAGTTAATGGAGGGGTAGTTGAAGTCACTCAGTATGAGTGTTAGGTTGGACCTTAATATTCTCCAGGGTGCTTAGGAACGTGGAGTGTGAGTCTTGGGACATGGTTGGGTGCCTGTAGCAGGCTACAACATTAATCACTGTCTTACCCAATGTTAGCTGCACCTGAAGTATCTCAGATGTATTATGTTGGGGTACCAGTCTGGAGGTGTTAGTATCCTTTATGAATATGGAAACACCACCACCTTTGAAACTTCAGTCCAAGTTCTGGGACCGAAAGGTGTGGAATGAGTTATAGGGGTATCTGCTTCTGCTGATGGGCATTTACAAGCCCCCCAGGTTATTTTGGCAGTGGGCCCCCAGCTTTTTGGCTACTAGCCCCATTGTTTTGCTGTGCCTCTGTCGAGCAGTGACACTGGCTGACTATCTAGGGTATTACTGGGTATCCATGATCCATCCCATCCAAGATTTCTCCCATCCATTGGTCAAAGGTAGCTTGGTCAAAGGCCAGACATTTCTTTGCCTCACATATAAGCCTTTGGAGTTCCACAGCATTGTTCACATGGGGATCCATCATGTCATGAATCTATCCCTCGTCTCGTTTAAGTTAAGGTTTAAGTCTCCGGATCTTTGGATGATGATTTATTGGCAATTGATTCAAAATTGGTCTGGCACATGGCCTGGTATGTCAGGTGTCAGTCACATCTGAGCTCAGCGACTCTCAGAGCTGACGAAGACTCAGTCTTGCAGTTTCAGGTTCTTTCAGGAGGAGATTTTTCCTTTGTTTTTTATCTTTGGTGGTCCTTTTTTGGCTCCTCTTGTCGGGTCAGTGCTGCTGCACCAGTATTTCTTACTCATTCCGAATGGGTGAATGGTACATGATGAGTGATGATTACAGAATGATTATCTGATGACTAGATCCCTTCCTGTGATCCCTCTGTGGTGATGAATCAATCTAACTAAAGGTTCCTACTTAGGCTACCTAAACTACTTTAGCTGGAGACCTGGTCAACCTCAACCCCAGGTCCCTAATGTTGGTCCAACCTCAGTGTAGTGCTCGGTGTGCTCAGTGGTATGGGTAAGGGGGTAACTTGAGGTATGTATGTTTATTTTGGGGCATTTTTTTGGCATTTTTTGGGCTGTGGCTCAGTTATCCGTTTTCTGTGAGACCTTTCTGAAGGATATCTCTGTCAGATGTTTTTTGAACTATAATCAGGGTTTGTTCATCTTTGCACTCATTCCTCAATAAACTCCGCTCCTTTGTTGTACTTGTTGAGATGTGAATGTAGAAAAATGAGGCCACTGCTGAGCCCTGGACTGCCAGACTAAGGACCCACTTCCACTTGGCTTAGAGTCTGAACGAGTACCAACTATTCTGGCACAGTTCGGTCAGCACTCCAGCCAGTTTGCTTAGTTTGCATTGTGATGTATGTTAACATTTAAGGTTTTGAGTTTTTCAATGATACCCGATTAAGCTTTACGAGGTATTTTTGCCGCGCCAGGGACTGCCTTTGGTATGGACTGCCTTCTGGCTTTGGTGACTGTTGAGTCAACCAAGTTTAAAACCAAGTTTAAATGATGACAAAACCAATGAAACACAAAGGGTTGGGGTTGGATCCCCTATCAATTCCCTATGTGTTTTTGTGAGATTGATCCTGATCTCCTCCATGGCTTTGCAGATTGTCAAGCTGCTAAGCTAATGGGGCGTAAAGGGTCGTGGAGGCACATGCCTTTATAAAAAGTGGGACCACTGTCACTGTGCCCACCTGCTGGGTACATATCATATCCAGAGGTGATGATGATAAAACAGCTGCCCTAACTATGGGGTTAAATTCCTGAGTTTGTTTGTGGAGCACACAGGGGGGGACACCCATCCAGGTCCCATGGATGCTGTGTTTTTTGCTTTGGAGAGAGCAGTTCTCACTTTGGCGTTAGAGATGTTTGGGGGGCTACAATCGTTTGGTATAGATATCTCTCCTTTTGGTAGTGCAGGGGTGCTTTATGCTGCCTTGAACCAGGTCTCTGCTACAGCACAAATGTCGATGTTCTCCATTTTAAGGAGTGATTCGAGCGAGTGCATTTTGAGATTTAGACTTCTAGCATTGAGCAATATGACTCTCAGATTACATTTGTCTGTAGCTGTTACGATGGTAATTCGGTCTTTAGAACACCACCTAAAAAAGGCACTATAGGGGTGGTAAGAGCCTTGGCTAGAATCCAGAAGCCCAGGGGTGACAGATGCAGGCCATCTCTGGCAAAGCATTAAGGTCTGTCAATTATGTCATCCCAGGCAGACAGATACTGGATCCCCTTAGAATGACACCAGAAATTTAGCCAGTTGTTAAAATCAATCATTTTCTGCTTGTACTGTGGTATCATTCTGGGTAATAGTAGGATGCTGCTCAGGGCTAGGGTCATACCCACCCAGGCTCCATAATCTGAGACCTCCTCCATGTCTCTTTTCATGTAGTCCAGGGAGGTATGTCTCAGGTCATTTACACTCACATGTACAATGACAGAGTCATATTTGTACCTGTTGTTGAGGGATCTAAGTGCATGCGTTATGTGGCAGATCCTAGCACCTGACAGGCAGCTGACTGTTACTTTTTCCTTATTCATCCTAGTGAGTGGGACATCAGTGAGCCTCACTATCGAGTCACCCATGACTAGTGTGTTGGGCATGTTGTTTTGCCTTAGGGGCTTTGGCTGAGTGGCACACTGTTTAGGAAAGTTATGTATCTTGGGATTAGTGTTGTGTTGTGGTGGTCGAGTGTGTTTCTGCCTTGGAGGTCTCTGCTGTTTGGGTAGATTTTCATTGAGAGCCCTCACTTAGGTTGGTGTGCGGTTTGTATTTTTATGTGAAGGCAGTGCTGGTGCGTGTTCTGGAGGGCAATGTGTTCCATGTGATGTGGTGTAAGTGTTGACCTTCTCCTCTTGACCATCTATTCCGGTCTTGGCTGGAGAGTGTATGGCTTCCAGTTTGGCTATATAAGTGCATCTCTTGCAAGTCAATGAATAAACTTACTGTTAATTGCCACTAATACCTGGGATTTGATGGTTTGGCACTTTCCTTTATCACATATGTGTTCTCATCTTTGCACACTTGTGCATGAACTTTATGATAAATCTGTTATGTGCGTATATGATTGACAACACTGTTGCTAGGATTTCATTATTTATGTATTTTGCATATTAATATGGCAACATAATTTCTTTGCAATGCTTTATTAATTGCATGTTAGACAGTCCAGAAGATGGGAAAGCCCACCTATCCAGAGATGATGTTAGAGAAGGCATGCCTTTGCTGGAAGAATTCCAGTCTGAGGAGGAGGAAGTTGATGAAGATGATGACAAGATGCCAGGACCATGATGTACTGTTCTTCAGGTGGCATGGTATAGACAACCTCTACTATCTGCCCCAAAAGCATCAGGGACCAGCTTCATGATGTTTTAACTAGTATATTCAGTACCCACATATAAGACATGGTGGAAAATTTCTTCCAGGATATGGTGCAAATCATGAGCGACTCTTTCTGGGAGATCACAAGTGAGCTCATCAATGAGCTTTAACCTAACTGTGGGGTGTCCCCAGCGACTGAGTATGGACATTGTGTCCTTTCATGTAATGTAGCCAGTATATTTTTGCCATAGTCAGTGGTTATTATTCTCATGGCACATGTCTATGCACATTAATCCAGATGGCAGTAGTATTTTCCCATTTAGTCCATTTATATTATGTCACAGGCTGCTTTATAGAGTATCCACTGATATGCCACCATTTGTTGTACATGCCAGATGTCCATTACTGCCTGTGATGTGGTAAACCTTTCTTCTGTGCCAAACCTTTCAGTAGCTCATATGTATCAATAACAGTTATCTGCAGAAACACATTTTGTCCTTCGTATTCATAAGAAATGCCCTTTCCTTTTGCAAACTCAAAAGATGCATTCCTCTCCCACTAGTAGTATACCAGACAATAATGGTTCTTTTCACTGATACCTGCAGGAGTACAGTAATATCCTAATTTTTAGGCATTTGATTACTGTGTGCACTTGCTTGCCCCCTGGTCATAAATTACAACATCCTATTACTGTCTCTCTTTACTCATGCTTGTGTTCACATGCTTGCCATATTGACAAAGTGTGTTTAGCTGTGGAGATGCATTGGTGATACAGTGTGGCATGCATGGACCTTTTCTCACAGTATCCTGCATGCTCCTTGCACATATTTCCCTTTCATACAGTACTCTGATAACTGTATATGCAACAGAGTTAAAAACAGAGCTTCACTTGGGTTCTGTGCTTCTTTTGCCTGCATTGTGTCTCTTTGGGGATTGTCATGCACCTTGTGGGGTAAAGGCACTAGTGTGGTAGTTTATGTACCACAGATTTGTGTGCAACCTGTATGTGCAACTGCCATGTTGACTGTATGTATACTTGTCTTTCTTGTAGGCTTAGCATTACAAGCATGTGCTATATATTTCCACAATACTTCCTTTGTTCACATTTGCAGACGATCAGTCACACTGACATGCTATGTTAGAGGTGCATTTCAGATTCACATGACTGTGTGCCTGGGGCTCCACTGACCACTGTTGGGTTGTAGTACTACAAAATGTATCTTCACTTTCACACACATCTGTTGTGTATATAATATAATGCCTGCACACTTCCAGATATTGATGTACATTAGGCTTGGGTTACACTGTACATATCTGTTGAGTGTAACTTCCACCTGTTGACATTTATCACCACACAACAGTGTCACTTTGCTGCATGAGACATTCATATGGAACACACTTCTGTAACATATCCTCCTAAGGCCATTTTCTGCTGTGTTTGTCGTGCATCTGTGCTCATCCACACTATGACGAGACATTTTTTCTGCACATGCATTCCTGGATTTCTTTTCCCACACATGTGCCTGATTTTTTGGTTCCCTATTAAATCAACGAATGTTAAAAATTTTGAATGCCACTTTATCGACAGCTTATTGTCGAAAAGGCCAAATCTCGATGACACAGAACAGCAAATTCTTTCCTAGAAAAAAAAACTGGGCCATTTTAGGGACTTTGCCATTTCCTCCACTGTGGTGTGATCTTGGAGTTGGTATATTTAAGTAGGGGGTGTGGGGAGCAAAGCACCACACTTTATTTTGTGAGGGGGTTGTTTTTGTTTTGTTTTTTTTTTGTTTGTGGACCAGCGATTTTTTTTCCCTAGGGAAAAAAAAATTGCTGTTCTGTCTGTTCAGGATTTGGATGTTTCGACATTTAGTTGTTGATAAAGCAGAGTTCGAAATTTTGAATGTTCGTTTATTAAATAGGGAAGCAATTTTTGTCTCTGAAGTTGCAACATCTGTTTTCCTGGTCTTGCATGACAGTAAATGCAAATTATCCAGTACAACTATTTCTGATTTAGGGATTCACCTATGATCCTGGCATGGTTTGTATTATTGCACATTTCTGTATTGTGTGTCTGCTTTGCACACACATATGCCTTACCTGTAGTTACATATGCATTTGACAGATAGTTACCATCTACTACAATGTAGGTACCACTACCAAGCTGATCGTCTGGGTCTGTATTACTTTGTTGAAGGTTCATTTCATCAGACCATCATTCATTGAACCATATACAGTGAAAGTTCACTTCCACAAATGTTCAGTTCAATAAATGACTTTCCCAGAGAAAGTAATGAGTTGCCTAGTAACAGACATTTGTCCTTTTCCCCCACTGTAATGCAATCTCAGAGTTGGCATATATATATATATAGTTAGGGGGGTGTGGGGGTGCACCCCCCACATTAGGGGGTGTGTGAGGTGCAGCTCCCTAACTGGGTGGGTTTGAAATACTGTGATTTGTGTGATGGTATAAATGCTGGGCAAATTGTTACTTTCCCTGGGAAAGAAATTGGTTGATCTGAACATTGGTGGAAGTGAATATTCTCTATATATGGTTTGAAGAATGAAGATTTGAAGGAATGAACCTTTAATAAATTGATATAGATCCAATTGTCCTCATTGCTTTGACCTTGTACTATGTACTGGACACATGCATGTGTAATACTTAGCTACAGACATAACAGTACTCCCAGTTCCCTGTGAACATGCTTCACAATGGCAGTCGTGTATTATATCATTGGTCTGCAAATGACCAGTTAAATTCTCACATAGACATCACTGCCCATATGATATACATATGGATGTCATATGTCTATTCTAATGTGATTTGTTACTGCACATTTCTGTGACAGTGTCAGAACTGGCCTATCACAGAAAGGGGCTGTGGGGGCAGTTTTCATATCCCTATGTAGCTGACACTTGTGTGCACCACACAGGCATGATATTGACCCAGGTGTAAATTCTCCATGTATGTGTTTTCTGCAGTGGGCTCATGTGATCACATTTGGCTTCAGTGTACACAGCCTGAATTTTTCCTGCTATGCCTGAGTTATCATGTTTGTGATGCTGCTTACAGAGCTGAGGCCAATGTGTGTCCACATCACCATACATATAATGCACAAACACATGACATGGTGTATGCTGCTGTAGGACGAGTGATTGAAGCATATTAAGAATGAACATGTTATACATGGAGCATGTACACATGACAATTATTCACAAATGGCAAACTTCTCCTCTGTCATTCCAGAAAGATGTTTGTGATGTCTACTGTCCCTAGACTGAGAAACCTCCTTTATACTTTAGAAATACTTTGCTACTGACTTGACAGGACAACAGAGATTTCTTCTGTGAAATCCAAGAATGCTGTGTAACTTGCTGGACAGATGTTTGCCTTACGAATGTATGACTAGTGTTTCTATTCTGAACTCAGCTTCTATGATCCTATATTTGTATGGATCTCTGTGACTTGCAGATTACTGTAGCATTGGTTGGTATTTCTAGAATAGCCAACTGAGGGCATGGTTACAGATATGTGTGTTTGTGCTATGTTGTGCTGCCTTTTGCACAGATACTACTCCCATTACATGTGTCTATTCACTCTTGATCCCGTTGTAAAGTTGTAACTCAGTGGAAAATATCACAGCAGTTGTGTACATTGGTGCATTAATTTATGTATTTTTACACGGTAGACCATGCTAAGGCTGCATCCCTGGCAATTGTATTAGCCCAGTATGACCCTTATTGTGTAGTTTGCATGTTTATTGCCCATGTCTCACATCCTGCTCTTTTTTTCTGTAAGTGTAGAAAAGCTGCCTAAGATGATAAAATCTAATTCATCTGCAGATCACGTTTAAATTAATGTGTTTTTTCCTATCATCTATCAAGACTACACAAAAAGCTGACTTGGACACTCCTTTGGTGGTTCAAAATCCCAGAAACATTGATAATTGAGATAGAAGGGAAAATAGTGGAACAGGTTAACAGCTTTGAATATCTGGAAGGGGTGGTTGAGGAGAAGGGAAATCGGAATGATGAGGTCATAGCCAGAATCAGAGGAGTTACAGCCAATTGGTTCAGAGTGTTAGTTGTAGTATATGACAAAATAATGCCAAAGAAGCTGAAAAGTAAGGTGTACAAAACACTGGTGAGACTAGTATTGCTGTATGGTACAGAAACCTGGGCAGTAAAGACAGAGCAGTTGAGGAAGCTAGAGATGATGGAGATGAAGTGCCTGAGATGGGTGATAGTATGCACATTGTGGGACAGATGAAAAAATGACAACATAAGAACAGAAGCCAAAGTAGTTCCAATTGCAGAAAATCTCAGAGAGAACAGATTACAGTGGCCCAGGCATATGTGTAGAAAGCAGAAGATAATCTGGTGAAGAATGTTTGGTACAGACAGGAAAATGCAAGAGGAAACAAGGGTATTCAGCAGAGAGCTAGACTTGTGTGAGAGAAAACATGCAACAGTTAGGCATGTGTGTCAAAGAAGGAGGATAGTGGCACTGAATAGAGAGAGAGATGGCAACACTTGACATGACATCCCAACCCATGTAGAAAATGGGAAAAAGGGCATGATGATGATGATGATGATTATGATCTGTGATTATGGATATTACTCCATGCATGTATTATTTCAGAAATCACTGGAAACAGGTTATGTGCAGTGCATTTGGAAGGTGACATATGTGGTACATGTGCCTATAGGCGGTGTGTCTTGTAAGATAGAAAACTATAGACTTATTAGTCTCACATATATTTTAGCAATGTACTTTGAAAGAGTGATTTCTGAATATATTGCAATCTCAATATGTAATAGATAGATTATAACCCAAAATACATTTGTAGCTTGTAAGTCATTTGGCAAAAATTAGCTTTATTTTTACCAAACATCATGTGAGGCCTTAGATGAAGGTCTAGCAGTGGGTATTCTTTACTTGGAAATGGCAAAGGTTTTTGATAGTATGTCTCATGCAAGTGTTATTTCCTTAGTAAAGATTTACTGTATACATGCTGATATGACTAGATGAATTAAAAATATTTCTAGAAGAGAGACAATGTGGAGTAAAGCTTGGATGTATTTTGTCTGAGGAAAACGTGATAGCAGGAGTACTGCAGAATTCAGTGCTGGGACATGTTTTTTTCATATTTTTAATGCTAACTTTCCACAGCAAAATATGGTTGAGGAAACATGGTAATAATTCAAAAATTGATTCCATTATTTCAGGTGTAGGTGATCAGCTTATGGTTCAGGCATATATGGATACTGTGCATATGTTAGCCATCTTAAATGGCATGAAGTTTAATATCAGTAAGACCTGTATTATGCATTTTGATGAAGAAAATCGAAGATATTCTTTTGATATGAGATAACTCACTTTTTGAGGCCGAAAACCTAAAACAGATTTAGAGACAAACAGTGGTAACACTCATTGTTTTGAACTACATTTGATGGAAGTTATTAGAAAATGTTACTTTGGGGCAGGATGCTGACAGGCTGACAGCACTTTTTTTCAGCTCTCTTATCTAAGTTATATTTCTAACAGAAAACTTTAAAAACTGAGACTCCTAAATTTCTTAAACTTAACCAGTAACGTCTACTACAGTCTTTGGAAGTCTACATTGGATTATTTTGTTTAAATTCTACAAATTTTCTATCAAAATTCAAGCAGAAAGGGCTCAGATTTCTTCACAGAATGAGTTATTAAAAGAACGATTCACAGGACCAGACAGTGAAGAAGGATCTACAAACTTTATTATCTACCATGAAGGATGTATCTTTGAAGTTTGACAAAAAAGAGAAAAAAACTTGACTCTTTTAAAGAAAAATGCACAATACAAATGAAGCAGTTACAAGAATTATTAATGCAACATAAGACTCAGATTGCTGACATAGAAGAAACATTAAATGACATGAAAGGCAGAGTCATGGAACAAGAACATCAGCCTGAGTCTCTCTCAAAACCAAATACTTTTCTAACAAACAAATTAGATAACACATAAAATAGGTTAAGGAGAAACAACTTGCATGTTTATGGACTACAGGAAAAGACTGAAGGAGGCAATATGGTAAATTTTCTCACATCCTGGCTTCCAAATGTTTTGAATTTACCTGAGTCCTTTTCTTATGAAATTGAAAGAGCACAGAGGTCACTGGCAGTTCATTCATCTTCCAGCAGAGCAAATAAATGTCCAAGATCAATAATCATAAGATTTATGTCTTCTGAGGACAAGGAACTGATGCTAAAAACTGTGTGGTCAAACTCTGTTGTCAGATACCAAGATAATATAATTAGATTTGAAAATGATTACTCAACAGAGGTAAACTCTAAAAGAATGGAATGTTTACCATTAAGAAAAGAACTGAAGAACAGACAATTCAAGGTTCATTTACTGCTTCCTGCAAAACTTAAAATATTTTTCCTCAGATGGACCAAAGACTTTTGACACCTTGGATGCAGCTGTGTCTTTTTTAATATGCAACAAAACTTGAAATCAAACAGAAGAAATGGATTGGACTGGTTTTACTCTAAAACACCAATCTGAGAGGAAAGAATGGAAAAAAGCAGACTAAAAGAAAAAGAAGAAACTAAATGACAGGTAACTTTTAAATAATTATTTTACGTATTATTTCCTTTAATACCACACACAAATTATCTAAAGGGAACCACACTTTAATCAGATGGCAAATCTACAATGTTCCCTAAAATGTACAACAAAAATAATGCCTTTAACTAAAAGATTACAATCCCAAAAGGAAAAAAGGTAAAAAAAAACATTTTATTCTTGTTTATTAACTGTCCAGGTTACTAATTTAACAGCTTGGTAATGCTTGAACAAATCTGCATAAAACTAATATTTCTCAAAGTATAGTAAATAACAATAGCATAATACATGAAACAAAAATGCTTTAGCTCCTTATAGCTTTTGTTAGAGTGTTTTAGTGTCATAGTCTCAGTCAAGTTCATTTTAAAAAATAAAGGGCAAAAAAGAAACTTAAAGAAAATGAATTTTTTAAGGAAAACATCATACTGCATGTTTTTCTGAGTAGTGTAGACATAGAGTTATTTACAACTTAAAAAGGAACTTAAATGAGCATTTAAAATATTTATTTGAATATACAGTTTAAATATAGACTTCTTAATAAGTTCTAAACTTTAAGAAACAGAAGATATGTGCCTAATTTTTAAATATTTGTCTATGACTGTTTCATGGTTTAGCACATCCTTAAACAGGATAAGAAATGCTTTTTTTCTTTTTTTTTATGGAATGAGCAAGACTTATTACAGTTAAAATAAAACTTGTCTCACGTAAATGTAAACAGAGGCATGGTTGGGCTTTACAATCAGCTAGTTAGAAGGAGGGGAAAGCTCTCAAGCACTCCTCAATCACAGGGCATGTTTAGAAGTACTCAAGTTGCTTACTTCTTTCTCGACTTTCCACTGAGGTTGTGAGCTGAAAAGTTTAATTTATTGTCCCCAACATGTTTTTTTTTTCCATTATTCGCATATTTAGAAGCTGAAAATCCCTGTGTGACTATGCGAGTCCTTGAAAATGAAAGTAAAAGGCTTAGGCATGATGTAAGCACTTGGGTTAAAGGTTAACAATGAGCTGCTTGAATTTTTAAGCTTCTTAAAGGGATATTTACCTAGTAACATGGAAAACTGTACAATCTGCATACCAGTAAAAGCAATGACAGATTTATTAATAAATAATTGCTGAACTTATAAAAAAGGCACAGCATATTTGATTTTAATACAAACAGGCAGGACATTATTGTAATTAAATCATATATAACAAAGAGATTGTTGAGAAGTAGATTGTGCTACTACACAATATAACAGCAGCTTCACTGGGTTTAATTACAGTGATGAAACCTTGTTATGCAATTTTATAAATACAAACTGTTTTGCTGATTAGTTATAGTAATCTGAATGACAAATATTAATCCATTCTTATTAAATAGAGTTTGACAACTGTTGTATACTATAAGCAAACACAAAAAGTCATTGTAACTTTCATTATTTTCATATCAAATTAATATGCTTCATATAGTAATATGGTTATGTTAAATGTTTTTCCTTTGATTTAAAATCAAATTTTCTATAAATGTCTTATATGAATAGAATATAAGACACAGCAAGCTTCTTACTGTTAGACAAATTGTTTAGATAATTGGGTTGAGAAATTATTCTTGGAGGGGGTGTTAGAGGGCATGATTAATTGGCTAGTCTATTCAAACCAGGCATTTATTTCCCCATAAGAGGGTTAGTTTGCTTTTTCTCTCAGACTTTACTGTTTTATTGTTTAATTCTTCTTTATTGGGTGGCTTTGAGTTGTAACTAATTTACTCCATCAAATGAAAATAAGTCATTCTCTTTAGATAAATATATGTGCTTATTAGTTAAAAAAAAAAAAAAAAAATATATATATATATATATATATATATATATATATATGCATGACTAGCAGTTTGAGTGGTAATAATTTAACTATAAGATGTATTTCCATTTATGTAAATAGTTTGAATAGTAATTGTAGAAGGGGAAGTCTCTTAAAATATTTGAAAATGTATAATGCACAGGTTATTTTTTTGCAAGAAACACACCTTATACAAGAAGACATAAATAAATTTAACACAAATAACTATATATTTTTAGTAAGTTCACACTATAAACAAAAGAAGAGAGGGGTAGCAGTCTTATGGAAAAACTCAATCTTAATGCCAAAAATTTTAAATACATATTATGACAAAACAGGGATGTTCTGCTTAGTAATAATACCCATAAATGAGAAGATATATACTCTAGTAAACATTTATTGGATAGCTGGATTAGGTATCAAAGCAGCCAAGCAGCATTTAGAAGATATTGTACACCACGTTAAAGGGGAAATAATCATAGCAAGAGATATTAATTGTATTATGAAAGCGGACACATGCTAGAAATACACAAATGAATACAGCAATTTCTAAGGTGCTATCTGATTTTACTGAAACTTTTAATATTGTAGACATTAATGAATATGCTAATCCTAATATATTATTCTTTACACATTACTCTCATCATCCTGGCACACATTCAAGTATAGATAGGTGTACATATCAAGAGATCTAACTACAAAGTTGGATAAAGTCAAAGTAGTCGCATGCCCATCATTGTCTGATGATAATGCAATTACTTTTGATTTAGATTTAAATACTAAACAAAGAATAACTGTAACTAGAATTCCTTCATACATAACAAACGTATAGGATTTTAAAGAATTTTATGTTAAAGAGATACAAACATTTTTAGACATAAATCTTACTGAAGACTTGTCAGAGATATACATTTGGGACTCTTTGAAGTCTTATTTATATGGTAAACCATTAAAATGATTTAAAAACAAGAAAAGGCAATGGGACAAAGACTTACTAGAATTCCAAACAATAATTGATATACTAAAGCTAGACATTCAGAAGAGAAAGATGAATTTAATGAGTGAATTAGATGACATGAATAAAAATATTTAAAAATACTACATCATAAGACAATGATAAATTTAGAGAAAATGAAACTATGTTCTTATTTAATGAACCCCACAAATCAGAAAAGAATAGTGAATAGAACTAAAAAGATCATAAAACTAGTCAAATAAAGGAAATATACATTCCAGATACCAAAAAGAAAGTATCAGACATAGAAGGGATACTAGAAGCGTTTAAATTATACTTTCATAAAGTTAATACCCAAAAGGAAATAATAGAATCTCAAAACATGTTAAAGTCTTTCTTTAGAAAACATATCAAAACTAAACTAAAAGATGATCATATAAAGTTAATAGACAAACAAACAAATAAATGTAAAGCCAAACAAGCACCTGGCATAGATAATATGATCGCAGAAATGTTCAAATTATTAACAAAAGAAGCTCTGGCATTACTATTAAAAATGTTTACATTAGTAAAGGAAAGCAAAAATATTCTTCCTTTTTGGAAATATACAATAATATCACCTATTTTGAAACCAGATAAAAAAGGAATGCTCATCTTACAAACCTATACCTTTACTAAATGTTGATTATAAAAGGTTTATGTTAATACAAGCAGCTAGGATCAAACGACTACTTCCACTATTACTAGATGAAGATCAAACTGGCTTTATTAAAGACCGAAATACATATGATAACATTAAAAGAATTATATCATTAATTGATTACATTAATCATACAAAAATAATATGAATATAGTCAGTTTAGGCATAAATAGTGCCTTTGATTCTGTCCACTGGGATTATCAATGGTCAGTTCCAGAAGAATATGGATTTTCTCAAAAATTCACACTATTAATTAAATCACTTTATGAAAAATCCTTAGCATATATAAAGATTGGATCATGCTTTTCTAAATCTTTAATAAATACTAAAGGTAAAAAAAAAAACATGCCCCTTGTCTCCATTATTATTTACCTTAGTAATTGAACCTTTTGCAAATTATATTTGAATGGATAAGAATATTAAGAATATACAAATGGCAATAGTCCAGAAATGAAGGTTCAGTTGTTTGCAGATGTTTTACTTAAAGGATGATAACACCACTCTAAAAACTTTATTACATTTAATTGAACACTTTCAGAAACTCTTGTGCATTAAATTTAATGAAAATAAGACACAGATATTACTTATAATTTTTAATAAGAAAGACATAGATAAGGATTTTTCTAAATATATAGCTGCTGATAAAATAAAATACATAGAGGTTACATTAATAAATGAACTAGATAAAACAATAACAATAAGCTACTCTAATATTCTAAATAACATCAAAATATTCTTTCAAAAATTGAATAAATACATTTCTTTACAATGGAGGATAGGAATTATATAATTAAAATGATTATTTTTCCAAAAATATTATACTTCATAGAAGTCTTTTCTATACCTCCTTCTAAATGTTACATAAAACAATTTAATAAACTAATGCTAACCTTCTTATGGTATCCCAATAAACCCAGAATAGCCCTGAATAATCACTTAAATGATGGGAAGCAGGAGGAATCAGCCTTCCAGATATTGAAATATATACATTGTCATCTAATATAAAATAATATCATTATGGGTAATTAATGCTTATTCTACCAGATGGAAACACATACATGAAAAGATATTCCCTGGGATTCCTGAAGCTTGCACCAGGTGCAGGCGTAGCATTGGTATTCCAACACCAAATATGGCCGGCAAGTGATCCAGGTACGAGCTGTTTCCACGTGCACTACCTGCGTACGCTACGCCCACACAGCTCCCGGCCACTGTATGCTAATTACCCCATTTGCAGCAGTGTAGCATGCAAGTGAAGGTATTTAGTGATCCAGGAAGTGGTTCAGGTGTAGTGTAAGCATGCAGAAATGTAAACCGTAAAAAAAGCGGTTTACAGTTTTGCAAACATAAAATTGGAGCCATGACAGCCGGCCAAACACATGTATTATATTGTTAATATATGCCAATGGCTAAATATATAGCCAATGGCATAAAAAAATGTACAAAATATAAAAAGAACATTTAATTTTATTTTTTGCACTATCGCGAAGTTTAAGCACAGGGCAGCGGCGCGCAAACCGGATCACAAGGAAAATAGAAAAATATAGAATAAAACTGCAATGTAATACATATCATGATTTCCTCATAATAGTCAATGGCAGGCATGTTACACCACACCATGGTGCCAGGGTTTCTAAGGGGCTGTGACAGTGTTTTGCGCGGTAGCTAGGAATTAGTCTGCAATGCCATGCAAATGAGAGGAGTAATAGTAAATCACAGATTCCCCGCTGGTGTAAGGATGCACCTCACAGCATAGCGTTATAACACTGAGGTGTGCCCTTGAGATAAAAATGACATCAAGAGAGGGGTGTGTCACCCTTGTTGTAAGCAGATTGGAGCATTGCTAATCTGGTTTTCCCGTAGCTAAGCAAAGCTGCAAGAAAGGGGTATGTTGAACTGGCTATAGCTTTGCTTAGCTGAGAGCAGACAAGGTAACTTAGTATGCACGTGAATGAAGATTAAAACGTGCTTAAATTCAGTAAACGGGTTTGCGTGGCGCACCCTGGAGCTGAAACAGGAAGGATATAGGAAAAAATAAGGAAATGCTGCAGCATGGAAATTGAAGTACAAATGAGTAATTAACACCTAGGAACCTACAGTGGGCCATTGGCAACAGCTAACAAGGCTGCAAGTAGCTACCTGCAGAACAGGAAAGAGGAAGGTCTGCACTGCAAAGAAAACAGTAAAGTGTCACAGCAGAACAAAGCAGATTTGCATTATATCAGCTACAAGACACATTTTGCAACACATGACTGGGTAGGGAAAGTACAAAACAAAAAAGACGCCAGGTGGAGGCATGCCTGATAATGGGAGGGGATCCTGGTATAAAATTGAATTAAAGTGCAACAGATTAATCAAGGCAGGCAAGCATAACTCCTCACTAAAGGACCCACACTTGCAGTACGCACTGTAAAACCCATAATTAGGATACCCTGCAGCTGGAATTGCTCATACACACCCAATGACATCAGCAACATCCATAGCACAATAGTATAAAGTGTGAAAGCACCTCACACACACTTGTGTATTCCCATACACTCTGCACCATTGGTGTATACAGCCAGGGAACTTTTAATATGTACATGTTAGGGGCTGCCATAGCTTTGATCCACCAGCTTGTGTTGGAGACTGAAGGTGGTGTGGAGGGTGATGCTCACAACCACCCCAAGCACCAGAGGAGGAGAAGAGTGTTCAGACCCAGGGTAACCTACCAGGGGCTACATGATCTGGAAATAGTATAGCATTACAGGGTGAACAGGGACACCCTACAGCAACTTGCGGAGCTTTGCCGGCCACTCCTCAGAGCCAGAACAAACAGAGGGGAACCCATCCCAGTGGATACGAAGGTATGTGCAAGCCTGAGAATACTAGCTCCAGGTACCTTTCAAAGGCTAACTAGGGATATCATGGGGATTGCACAGGCATCAGCATCCAGGGTACTTCACCAGTTCCTGGATGCCATGATACCACATGCCACTGAGCAGATATACTTCCCCTGAATGCAGGAGGAGTTGGCCAGCAATATGCATCTCTTCCACCGTGTGGCAGAATACCCGGAGGTACTGGGTGCAATAGACTGCACGCACATGCACATCAAGTCAGCACCCAGTGAGCAGGGTAGGCAATACATAAACCGCAAGGGATACCCCTCCATCAACTGCCAGGTCATGTGCAATGCCCAGGGCATTATCATGGATGCATGTGCTGACAGCCCTAGAAGCTATCATGACTCCCACATCTGGCATGCCTCACAGCTGTATCAGGTATTTGCCAGAGGGGACATCCCATATAGCCACCTGGTGGGGGATGCTGGCTATGCACTGGAACTGTGGATGATGACTCTCATCAGAAATACACACACACCCATGCAAGAACGCCATAATGAGGCACAGGCACAAACAAGAATCATCATAGAGCATGTGTTTGGGATGCTTAAATCATGGTTCCGTTGCTTGGACATATCTGGTGGAGCCTTGCAGTACTCTCCAGACAAGTGTGCCCACATCTTCATAGTATGTACTATGCTACACAATATGATCCTGCAGAAACAGCTGCAGCAGGGACAGAATGGTGAAGGCCCTCACAGCCCACCAACATTGCCAAGGACCACACAGGCACAGTGGTACTCAGACCACGAATATCCTGAGCCAGCCCCAGTAGGCAGATGGGGGGTGCCAAGTATGCCCATGCCTTGGTAAGGAGGGAACATATAGCAAACACACACTGGCAGTATAGGCACCTAGGGATTGACACCTTTCCCCACCTGCACACACAGTAAAAATGGATGGCACACACACACGACTACCTGTAAATTGTCATGTATAGGCAGTCTACAGTGTGCATCCAATATAGGCAGCCTTCAACTATTGCACACACGACTGCTATTGGCACAAGATAAGTCAACACCTGAACAGTAAATTAAGCTATCAGCATGTGCTGATACTGTATGTATAGGTTCATAGGTTCATAGGTAGGTACTTGGCTAACGGCCTGAGGGCATTCATAAGCCTAGCCAAAATGCATCAGCTTTTGCCACCCCACTGATTAATTAACTGTCCCTCTGTGGAGCAGAGCCAATGGTGGGATCCCTGGGGTTTATCTACTGTTCCCTATCCACTCATCAAGGTTTCTCTTGAAGAGTGTTAGTGAGGGGCTCTGTATAATGTAATTAGGGATGTGACAGGAATCTGTCCCTCCAGCATCTTCTATTTATTGTTGTGGCAAGGTTTAGCTCACTACAGCGTGTGGCTCACTGTGACATGGATTCCCATAGGTGGAGCATATCCATTAAGCCTGAGTTGGACATGGCTTTGTTGGCCAGCAGAGATAATCTCTGAGTAAATGAGATGCCACTGAGTAAAGCAGGAGTTTATTCAGTCTGGCTGCATAGGACATATGTTTGAGGCCAGTAATCCTCTTGGCGAGGTATGTTCATGGACCTTCCAGCTGTCGGAAGTGTCTTCTGAGGTACATCCCAAATGGGTTATTATAATTTATGATGGGACTGATGAGTGATGAGTAAAGGGGCACTATAACCTCAGTATGTCTAAATGCAAACCCTTTGGTAATCAGATAGCCTACATAGAAGAACGTCCTAACTACTTTGGAGACATGATTGTCAAAGGAGAGATCACTATCTACCTTACTCCCCAGATACCCTACTATCTCGTCTGTATTAAAGTGGCTGCAACTTATGTGTTAATATGTACGTGTTTAGTTTTTCCAAAATGAAATGACCATGCAGTTTGTGGCACTTAGCTGAAGTCCATGGCTTTGACACCCTGTGTCAGTCTCTGTGAGCCCCCTTGAAGGATGTCTGTGTCAGCTGGACTGTCAATTATGGTTCCCAGTTTGCAGTCATTGCCAGACTTGGTCTGCCATAGTCCACCTGTGCTTGCCTGAACCTCTGAGAAGTATATACCAAACAGTAAGGGTCTCAGGACTGAGTCCTGTGAGACACCAGTTGTGACTGGTTAAGAGTTGGACCTGGAGGCTGCCAGTCTTACCATGTGGGTTCTGTTTGTAAGCCTGTTGGCAACCCATCCTGTGATGTATGGGTTTATGTACAGGCTGGTGAGGTTATCAATAATACCTGAGTGGGGAATGGTGTCAAAAGCCTTGGTGAGGTCCAGGTAGTATGTGTGAACCACCTCTCCCCTCATCTAATGTCTAGGTGACTGTCTGTAAGATGTCAAACAGGTTCAGTAGGCATGATCTGCACTCAACCAAGCTGACCTGGGTTGGGTCAAGTGTTTGGAGGTTACCAATGTCTTTGTCAATGAGTGCATGAGGATGCACTCCATAGCTTTGCAGACCAGGCTAGTCAGGCTTATGGGGTGATAATTACCACTGTCAGTTGTGTTTCCACCTTGGTGGAGTGGAATAACCATTGCTATGTGCCATTGTATGGGCATAAAGCCTGTGTAGTGGCTGAGGTTGAAAAGCTTAATTAGGTGGGAAGTTAGTTTGTCTTGTAGTGTTTGCAAGATGCAGTCTGGGACACCATCTGCCTCCATTGACACTGTGTTTTTCCATCTGAGAGGGCCATTTCCACCTGTGTGTCTCTGATGTCTGGGATACTGTACTTTCCAGGTATTGTTGGTGGCTCTTTAAGGGGTGAAGTTTGCACTGAATGTATCTGCAAGGATGTTGGCGATATCAGTAGGGTCAGTATATTTTGTGCTATATTGCATTGGCACAGTGCAAATCTGTGATACCACTTAGATCATTGACATAGCCAAAGAAGGCTTTGTGGTTATCTTTCGAATCCCTGCCTATTTTCCTGTTGATGTTAGCCTTGGATGATTTCATGACGGACCTATGCTTCTTACTAATACCGGATGTCTGCCTTCTTGGGTTTTGTTGTTTTTCTGGACTACTGTCCTACTTCTGTTGTATAGCCTGTTTATTGCAGGGGTCCACCAGACTGGTGTCCTTGTCTAGGAGGAGTGAGTCTTGGTTTACCAGTGATGGCACGATCCATACATCCTTGTAGCTGCTTATAGAGTATATTTGTAAATCTTTCTGTATCTTGAGCAGTATTTTCCCTTAGCGTCTGGGCTGTGAAACCTCCCACCTCTGTCTTTAGTAGTGTGAATTTAGCTGTAGGAAAGGTATTCAATGTGATTTTCTTGGGTGGTGGAGATGGTTGGGCATGGAAATCATCAGTGAATAGTCCATGGTGAGATCTAACCAGTGACCGGTTTACCTCTGCTGCGGTGCACCTGTGGCCCATGTTGGTGATTACCACTTCTAGTATGTTTTCACCTCTCATTAGGGAGTTTACCATCTGACACAGGACATATGAGGTGATAAATTCCAGGAAGTGCTGGGCCTGGAAGTGAGTACTCGAGTAAGTTTCCCAGTTAATAGTAGGGTAGTTGACATCAATCAATACCAGGGTGTTTGGTAGAACTGTCATGTTTTCCACTGTCTCCAGGTAGGAGGAGTGGTGATCCTGGGTCATGGAGGGTGATCTGTAGCAGGCTATAGTTTGCATTGCAGTTGTGGCTGATGTTAGCTACACATGGATGATCTCAGAGGTATCATGCTGCCCCACTAACCTGGAGGTGTAGGTATCCCTGATGAATATGGATTCACCCCCTCTATGTCTGTGTCAGTCCATGTTATGTGGCCGAAATGTGTGGTATGAGTTGTAGTCTGGTAGTGCTGGTGTGCTCTCAAGAGCCTTAAAACAGGTCTCAGTTACTGCACAGATGTTGATGTTGTCCATACGGAGGAGTGCTGTGAGTGCATGCATGTTGTGATTACTACCCCTGGCGTTGAGTAGCATAACCCTCATTGATTTTGCTATTGTGCTGTTTACAGAAGTGGGATTCACCTTTGAGACTTGTCTAAAAAAGGCACCATGGGGGTGCCAATAGCCTTGGCCAGTATTCCAAAGCCTAAGGCTGACACATGCAAGCCAGTATGGTATTGTTGCATGCATGTTTCCCATCTGTACTTGTTTCTCATCTTTCCTGTAAGTAACCTACTGGTAAGCAATAGAAAGCCTTAAACTTATACAAGTCTTCTAGCTTCCAAGATAGGCTTTTGGAGTGATTATCAGTGTTCTGTATGCTCTTGCTATACTTAAATGTTTTCTGACTACATGGTGATTGTTCACTGTATATTGTGATCTGAAAGCTCTGTTTATTCACATATTATGTCTGTGATGGCCTGCACTTTAGAGGTTCACAGATAGCTAGTAGGCTATCTGCCCAAGGGCATTTAGAAGCATAGCTACAGTGTGTTGGCTTTCTCCACACCATTGATGAAGTAACTGAGCCTCTGTCAAGTGATTCCAGGCAGAGTTGCCAGAAGCTGTTGAAGACTGGGGTGGCGGAGGGTGATAAAGGCACTTAGTGATTTAAAGAGGGCATGTTAACATGAAAAATCAACACCATTCAATTTCCCCAACAGGTCTTGCAGCTATAAAACTGGAGGGACTCCCCCACCTCCTGGCTGCATGGTTCTGGGACACATGATCCCAGGGGTGTATATTCTGTTACCCATTCACACATTAAGGTTTCTCATGAAATGTGTCAGTGAGGGGCTATGCCTAATGTAGTTAGGAATTTAATAGTCTCTCATTTCATTTGTTATTGTTTTTTATTTAAACAGTAAGTGAAGGTCAGTGGGTTTGGGTGCCTTCGCTCTTTGCTTAGCCTAGCTTACACATAAAAATCATCTAAATAGGAAATAGACAGAAGCAATGTTAAAGTCAATAGTGTAATGGTTACAGCATTTGCATAGTATCTGTTCATTCCTGGTTCAAATCCCAATAAAGTCAGAGATGTTTTTCATGTTAAAAAGTATACCTTAACCACAGCTCGCATATTTAGGTAGTATTCTTCAGTATAATAAACATTTGAAACACCCATATGAACCCATGTGTGCTGGAGAGTAAACTCAACAGAGAATGTAATGTTATGTAAGCACATAGTGAGATGTTACTTCACTGAAATTTATATATCCTGAGTAGTTAGCAGATGTGGCCATGTTCGCACACACAGGTTATAAGTTTTAAAGTTTGTTTAACTGTGTTTAACTGCTGCTTTAATGTCATGCAAACACTTTTAAACATGCTTACAACTGCTTAAATGAGCCTTATTCTGGAGTAAAACACATTTTTTAAAGCATCGCAGGTGTTGAACCCTGGACCATGCACACCATAGTCATGGGACTTACCACTTAGCCAACTGAACTGTATACGTGTTTCATAGTCTTTAGGCTACACCTTATACTATAGGCATTCCACAGTACTGGCCACAAATGGGACAGTCACTTTGTGTACATATGTACAGTACATTGTAATGTACTGTAGTTTGTGAATCAACATATACAAGTCTACATATGTATAACTGTTACAAATGAATAATATATATATATATATATATATATATATATATATATATATATATATATATATATATATATATATATATATATATACATATATATATATATATATATATATATATATATATATATATATAGCTACATCTATAGCCATATATATAAACATCTATGAACACACTTTGTAACACAGAAGCGATCTAAAGGAATTGAAGTGTACACAAAACACATGCAGCTCTGCTATTATAACTATTAATATTAACTTAATTCACCATAGAAGGGATGGTTGTTGTGTATGTGGAGATTGGGGTGGGGGGAGGAATGATGGATAATGAAATTATGCATCAAGGAGAGCCTGGGTTGGATGTTCAGTAAGTGAACTGGAGGGGTATACATGGAGTATGGGAACAATATAAAAAAGAAACAAAACAAGAACCATTCTCATCCATAATGCACCCTGTCAGGTCACATTGCAACACTTAATTCCACAAGCATATGAACATTAACATGTATCATACATATGTACACCAGCTCACATTTGTTTTCAGTGGTGAGGAATGCCCGTAGTAAAATGTATATTCTAAACACCATAACATTTGTACATATCTCAGATGCCTAAGTGGTAAAGTCAGTGACTGTGGTGTTCATGGTCCTGGGTTCAAGGGCTGTTAATTTATTTTGAGGGCCAGAATAAGGGCTGTTGGATGCAGGTTGATTAAAGCACTTTTAAGCAGTTGTAAGTGGTTTTGCGCGGGTTTGCATGAAAGTAAGAGGCACTTAAACATGGTTAAGCGGATAAGCACTTCACAAGTTTAACCTTTGCTTAACGTCGCGCAGACCATGGGCAAACCTGCTTATAACCTCTTAAATGTGCATTAATCACACTTTCCCTACCAGTGCCTGTACTGAGAGGTAAAATAATAACCACTTCCAGGATTAGAACCCGCAACCATGTACACCATCTTCAGAGTAACCTACCACTAAGCTACCTGAGATGTACCTATGCCATTTGTGTATTCAGACAGGTTAAAACACAAAAGGGAGGATTGTGTTGAAATAGGACAAACTGCCATGTACCCAATGAAAGGTGTATGCTATCAATATATATATATATATATATATATATATATATATATATATATATATATATATATATATATATATCTATGGAGAGAGATAGATGCATGTTGATATTTAGAGATATACATGTATATGTAGATAGTTAGATAGGTTAAAAACATGTACACATCTATGGAGATACATATAAACGTATGCAATAATATATATTATATATCTATATCTATATACACACACACACATTTTATATATATATATATATATATATATATATATATATATATATATATATATATATATATGTATGTATACATACATACATACATGTGTGTATACAGCATCTGAAGTGTTCAAATCTGAGTATAACATGGACCATAGCAATCACACATTCTCCCACCCCCAAACAATTTGAACATAACATATAAAGAGTATATGTCAATACACTATTACAAATATGTTCTATGGACATGAGCCAAATAGGTTTAGTCACCAACACAACTTCAATGACTGCAAATATCCATGACAGACATACACAGACATCTTTCTTTTAGCAAAACTTTGTTACATTCTGATGTATTGCCAAAAGGATTCAAGGACTAACAATACCTGCATGCTATACAGGAAGCATTTAACAGTGCCTTAATTAATCAGCCTGCAATTACCATAGTATTTGTCCACTAAGGGATAGGTGTTCACATAGGGAAAGAACCCCCACACATATATAGAATATGTATAAAAGCAGTTCCTACACACCTGCATCTGCTATGTACACTCAGCATCTCCCCCACACCCAAACTAATTACAACAATACATACTGTCATACCATAACCAATTATTCACCCACTGTACGACATCTGCTGAAACCTTAACATACCTGGACAGAGACACACTAACATGGCCCTATGTGAAATAGTTGCTGTTATACAATGAAACAGCTGCTGATGTTACAGGATTTTTTTGAACTAATCCTGTTTCAGAGGGTTGAAATGTAATTACACCAGGAACTGTTACCAATTACTGATTATCAGCACAGTATGATACACATTTACACCAAACTAAAGATGTCTGTTGAGCACACTGTAAACCCCCTAACATTACATGCATAGCCATACAGCCTTGAGCTGGCCAGACTGAAGCATATGCAGAAGCATTAGGTACAGACAAACCCTGCACAAGTAGCAATGTTCAGAAATATAACAGCAGTACTCACATTTAGACCAAATCTTCAAGGCATTACACACAATATATTTGTGTTTGTCTCCATACAGCTGTTACAATAGATTTAAACAACACTGTCAGGCTGTCTTCCTCACAAGTAAGGCAAAGGGACAACGCACAAGTGGAGTACTCAGTTATACTCCACCATTGCCATGGTATTGGCTAAGGGAGTAGCTGCACAGCTGATGTGCATGCAATTAACTACTTCGGAACACCAATCGGTGATCAGGATAGCACATGTTATTGATCTATAACTATAAAAAGATGCCTTGTTACACATTCAAACCATCTGTATCTACCTGAAGAATAGTACAAAATACCCAGTAGAAGATCAAAACACAAACCGAAAACGATTAATATACCAGTCAGCAACACCTTCAATTACTAAGAAGGTATGTATAACAATTAGTATGTCTGTGTATGTAGCACCTGTTCTGTAATAATTACAGTGTAATCAATGCATATAGTGGAAATAGCTGTCTTGTAGTGATGTATTGTTGAGTAGTAGTAATGCTTGTAGTATTCTATGTGTGTACTGCTGTAGGTCACAAGGCAAACTTCTCATACACCACAAGGGGTGCTATATATGGGCTTGGAATTCACCATTTCTTTTCCAGCCACTGCCAGTGTCAGGGTTGGTCCAACAAGTATGTGCTATAACAGGGGATAGTATATGTTGATATATTGTAACAGTAGACATATGTATGGGTGTATTAGTGAGATGAACATGTCAACAGTGGACTTACTGTGCAAATATGATTTGCATTGTGGGATATTGTGCCAATAACTGTGTAATGTACAGTATTTTAGGCAGATCTGTATTCCATTTTACATAGCATTTCTGTTATGTTATGCAAACATTAGTTATGTCTATTGGCAATTACAATACTCAGTAACAGGATACATATGACTTGTATTCATCTGACAGTTTAGCAGCATGATAGCAAAGAAAATTGGAAGAGCCAGGTAACTATCCATGCACATAACACATGTAATATCCACCTCACTAATATTGTTTGCAAGCAAAAACAGCTGTGCATGTGTACATGCTATGCAAATGTGTAGTGACCCTTGTTACAGGGCTGTCCCAAATGGCTATGTGCACACCTACATACAGTGGACATTGAGGGTAGAGACACACTGGTTGAACTTTCAGGTTTGTGTAGCCTAACCTCTCATTGCCAACCTAATAGCCACTAGCAAATACTGTATGTAAGGTTGTGCAGAGTACTGGTAATGAAACAGGTTGCATATCATCTTTAACTCCAGTGTAACATCTGCAGTAGGAGTGTAAGATGTAGGCGACTGCTGCCCATGTGTAATCACTGCTTCATAGGTGATGGCTTACACTATCTGGTTATATCCTGATCATGTTGATAGTGACAGCAGAGTCTATTTATACTTGACTCTGTTTGGGGAGTGGGTGTCTGTGCCCAACAAAGCTCATGGTTCTGGTGGATATGTGGGTATATACCCAGAAAAGGATACAGACCTGTAGACACTTGCATCATCTGTAATCAGCTATCAGGATGTGATGTGCTCCTCAGAGGAGGATTGCTGCTAAAGGTAACTACAATGTTTCTGTAATAGCCAGTGTTGTCACATCCATAACACAAATATTTACTTGTGAGCATCACTGTCTAAAACATCTTCATAAGCAATAAGTAAACTAAATACAGTACTTGGTACTTGTAGTACTGACTGCTCATACAGGCATGTCCACTAGTCAGCTACTGGTGTTTACTAATGTCAGCTTTGTGTATGTGGCCATTCTGGGGGAATGTGATCTCTATGCCATGTACACTGCCAAACCCACCTAACACCACACCCCACACATTGTCTGGGATGCAGCTACAGGGGTAAGCTGGAAGGCAGTCCAGTCTGTGGCCATGACTGGACTGGACAGTCATGAGGTGTAGGTTAACACATGCATCTCATCACCACAGCTAGCACATATCCTTACCAGAACACAGTAAGGACACCTACACATACCACCAGAAATCACACACATTCACAGAGGCTTCTAAGTATCTGGCCAAGCAAGAGACCTCCCAAGCTGGAATGGACAGACAACAAAATACAAAAACTGTATGACATAGTTTGCATAATTGTGCCACACCTCAGAACACGTTGCCAGAAACATGCCCAACAGTACTCATTTGTGAATGCAAACTCTGCACTATGTTACAAACCAAGCTATATGAGGGCAAACATACTGTCAGCTGCCTGTCTGCCATGATTAGCTACATACCCATACACTCAGACCACCTTTTGAACTATACACATGGCTCTGGCATATTCCGTGTTGTTGTGCAGGACCTGTGATGCAGTAGCCTGGACTGCATGGAAACACACATGTAGGAACTGTCAGGTCTTGTAGCCCATGCAGGTATGTCCCAAGGCCTGGGTAGCATTCTTCCACTGGCCAGAATGATACTGCAGTACACGGACAAAAGAATTATATTCCACAATTGTCTTATGTACTGGTGTAATTCAAAGGGTATCTAGTATCTCCCTGCCTGGGATAACATGGCTGACAGACCATGATGCTTTGCCAGACAGGGCCTGCACATGTCACCCCTGGGAATCTGGATACTGGCTAGGGCTCATGCTTCCCCTATAGTGCCTTCATCATGCAAAGTTCCAGTGAAAGTCCACTGCTGTAACAGGGACAGCCAAGCAATAAACTGCGGGTCTCGCTACTCAATGATACATTTCAGAAACTCAATATGGACTCACTTACATCAATTCTTAACATGGAGAACATATCTGTGCAGTGACTGAGATATGGCTCAACGCTCCGGTCAACACCCCTGCATGACCATGTAATAACACATACCTCACCTCTTAGCCATTATCCTCTATTGGAACACATGGGCCACAGGTGTGTCCATATTCTTGAAGGATATGTGCACCCCCATGCTAGTTGCACTTGCATAACTTCAGATGCAGTATGCTGAGCAACTACCTTTGTGCCAAAGTGGAATCCAAATTGCACCTTGCGACAGATCACCAACCATGCCTCAGAATTCCCAACTGTCATATTGTGCTGTAATGGGGAATATTAGGTTTGAGACAGAAAACCATAATAATGTCAACTCTCAACTATCCCATTATGAACTGGGAAGACTCATGTACCAACACCTGTGCTCAATGCATGTTGGATTTCATCAACCCCAATGACCTGGGTCACCATAGTCACACAAACAGGGCTAACAGTATGCTACACATAGTCAGTCTCCAAAGCCAGTGTTATGCTTATGAGCTAAGTGGTGACTGTCATGACACCCATGCAGATGAACAATGCATGTGCAAATGCTGAATCCTACACAAATGCACTTTAAGCACTCACATAAGTGCAGTGATTGTGCCATTGAAACAGAACCAAGATTCAACCAAACACAAACAGGAAGGCAAACTGGTGGTACCCTGCCTTAAACTGTGCCACAGAAGGTAGTAACTTTTGCACGAGTGATCCCTGGTCAGCCTCAGTAAGATGTAGATACACTATATAAAGCCACACAAAACTACTGTGAAACTAATCAGCCACATATTATGAGGCAAACCACAGAGCATTCTATAGCTGTGTCATTAATCGTAATGGCAACGACAAGACCTGCCATGCTTCACAGCACTATGGCATGAGAAGTACTGCACCTAGAGAAATAGCACCTGCTCATCTAGATAGGGTCTTGGATATCCTAAACCCATTCTCACTTCACCCCAACAGGTACACATATTTATATATCCATGTACACTATAGAGCCCCTGTAATAACAACTATACAGGTACAAGCTGCACTCTCTAAAGCCATACATACAGCTTGCGTGGGACCTGTCAGCATCCCAGGTTGTATCCTACGCAAATGTCAGAACAATTTGCTCTCCACATGCACATCATGTTCAATCATGGCTTCATGTCAGGCTGTGTACACACTGAATGGTGCACGGCAACAGTTATCACACCCCACAAAGGGGGAGACACCACTGATAATGGGAAATAGTGCACTGCTACCCTGCTGAGTCTGGTCTGTAAGGCCATGAACCGTGATCAACTTATTTGATGTAGTCAGTACAGATGTAGATGACAGTAAGGTTGATTCACACAGCATATCATGACCTTGCCAGGTCTTAGGACATCATAACCCATACTGTGTTCCAGCTACACTCAGTAAACTAGGTGTATATTCCTATGTCACAGGAGTGGTTGGCAACTGGACTGCTGGCAGAACCAGCACTACAGAGGGTGTCTGACTAAAACATGCACATCAAACCAGTGCCAGCTACAGTAATATAGGGTTCATTCCTGGTACTCCCCCTCATTGTTATCTATACCACACAGACTAACACAGAAGGCATCTGCCTATTGAAGTTTGCAAATGACTATGAACTAGGAGTAATAGTTGACTCAATGAGTGCTGTGAGCAACATACAGAAGGGCTTTTGTGGGTCAAATGTGTGGTGTATGATGTATGGCCACAATCTGACAGCTAAGTATTGCATTGTCATCCTCTATGTTAAAAACCCTGTACCCAAGAACTACCACCTAGGCAGCAGTCAACATAATGGAAAGTGTGTGTATGGGATGCAGTTGGACAGTAGTCTTTACTTTGATAGTTACTTCACCACACCAGTCAGGTAGTCGTAAGTGGCACCCCTAATCATGACAGGGTGCCAACCATGAATATAGAGATCATTGTTCAGCCATACTCAACACTCAAGTGACCCATAATAGATCACATATTTTCTTTAACTCATTACATCCAAGTGACGCTTCTAGGTGCATCTGCAGTTAACTCCTACTGACACCTCTAGGCATCAAATATTACTTGTTCATATTTGCATCAATAATTCCAAAACCATGCTATGTACAATGTTTTAAAATTCATCTTAAAGCTTACACAACTGGATTAATATTTTATCTCTGCCTTGTTTGTCTTTTCCCGGTTAGGGGTCACCACAGCAGAACTCTGGTCTGCTAATGATTGGCAGTTGATTTTTATGGTGCAAAGTTGCCAGCCTGATGCCCAACCTTCAGCAAAGGCACGCCCATTCACGCATGTATTTCAGCAGCCACTCGACCGTGGGGAGGACATGCAGACTCCACACAGAAGGCACTCCAGCTGAGAATCAAACAGGAGAAGCTCTTGCTGTGAGACAACAACACTACCGCAGTACCACTGCGGCTTCCTCTACCTAGTGCAGAAAAATAGATATTAACTGTTGTTTTTATGATATTAATTTACATAGATATAATTTTCACATTTTTCTAAATATCTCAACAACCAAGCAACACCAATAGAACTTCTTGGCCTCATATGAAAGTTCTCAGTTGGCTGAATAAAATGTTGCTGATAGTATGTGTGTAACTTGAGTGGTTGCTGAGATATTGTAAGTTGTTTACAAAATATTTAAAGTGTAATAATTACTGTGTTTACTGTGACTTATAAAATTCAGTTTAAGACCTAGACCCTAAAGAATACTACCACTATAAAAATAGTTTGTGCTGAAGAGTTTGCCATTTATACTTTTTTAATTATCTATATGGTTCAGAGATATGAATATTTGTTTGAAATGTGAGGACATAATTTGATTCTGTCAAAAGGCTTAGGCTCCGCCCATTGGAAGTTACAGTGCAAAATTCCTGAGCTCCACTGGAGTGAATGAGTTAAGGGTTATTGGCCATGTTCAGATGGCTTACACCGGCCTTCCCAATCCCTAGATCCACTGTGTAGCATGATGCCTACCCTGAATAAAGCCATGTCCAACACAGGGATGTTGGACATGCTACACTTACACATCCTGATTTCAAATAAACACATACTTCATGGACATCCACTTTTTGAGTACAAGGATCACAACATGCCTGACAGATCCCTGTCCCATACACTTTACATACTCTTGCCATACTATGCATCCCTGTCCAGCAAAGCTGCAAATTGCCCCTCTTTGAGACATGGTATGATGACGGCATGGCAAATATATCAGTAACCCTGTGGACCAGTTCTGTGGCACTGCTTCAAATGGCCACTGAAACTTAACTGTCTGCTGGCTACAGCTAGGTAACCTTCCAGCCTAGGCTCATAAATGGCCCAGGACATATAGCCTACTAGTTCTCTATGACCATACATGCTATAGTTGATATCCAACTCTGCAAATACCATCAAGCTAGCCATTGTCCCATGTGTTTCACATGTGCAACACAGGTAATACATGGCAGGATGCTAGACTGCTGTACAGTGCCATGTAGATGTATATGGCAAAACACACACATGTAAAACTTTCCGTGAGCAAGTCTGCAGGGTCACAGGTCATGTCCCTTAAGGCTGTGCATGACTATATATGTGACATATACACAGCATTAAGGTCTATTGCATTAATGTGAACACATCCAGGCATGTGCTGATAAGTAAAGACACCAATACAGGCAAACAGACATGCCCACAAGACAACATCTACATGGAGTATGAACAATGTCATCACTTGACACACAGATATATGGTGACAACATCAAATCACCAGTACGTGTCAAATGTGTGTGAGTTAAACATATCAGTGGTGTTAGTGTCATGTAGATTTGCAGAGACAAATTTGTAATCTTAATAAATATGATACACATGTATGTTCAGCTGCACTTCTGTACTTCTCTGTGAGTTACTGTGACCTGTTTCTATCATTATGTCTTCCAGGTATGCTGCGTGCCAGGCTGCCACCATACACCCACTTGGAGGATGAGGTCCTAATTCCATACCTCCTCGACAACCATGTAACACTCTTCAGCCATGTGGCACAGGATGCACAGCAGCAGGATGCCCAGTGGGAGGAACTGCGCAGGAGGGTAAATGATGTTGGTTGCCACACTCGCACCTATCAGCAGGTGCGCTGACACTGAACAGACATCATTAAATGGGTGAAAGCGTGCAAATGCAATCGCCAGGGCACAAGGTGCAACAGGTGGGGGGGCACTCACCCAGCCCCCACTCACACGTACCGAGGAGCTACTGGCCAACCTGGGGACACCTGCAGAACTCCATCCACAAGCTTTAGCTGGTATTGTGGAGGTGGGTGGCTCACAACCACTGAGCCTGACGTTGCCTGGTATGGCACTACTGCACATATAACACAACTATATTTCATATAGTTACATGTGTTACTGTACAATATATAATGTAACATCATATGCAAGGCATGTATGCACACATGCCACATACTATAGTTTGCTACACCATAGTATAGCCTATTGTACTGGCTTATGTGCTAACATGCACATTGCACCCTGTAGCTATCACACAGGTGTGGATAATGATCTTACTGCTGTGACACTCCTATTTAGGTACCTCTGGCATTTTGCAGCGACAACAGCCTGTTGCAGGTGAGATTGTTATTATTTATCAGGCTCGATAATGCACAGATCATGTTAATTGCATGCTATCTGCCATGTGGCCATTTAACACATGTACACATAATGTATGGTGACCCTGTTAATATATACAGGTCAGACCTGCAAGGCATCATAGTGGTTACCCATGTGGAATAACTGAAGACTGTATAAAACACCTACACTAAACCTTACAAATTGTCATTACCAGATATGTGGACAGCTGTGAATACAATGGTGGAGGTGTGGTTCACTGTAGGGACATGTAATACAGATCAGCATTACACATGTGGGGAATAAAAACAGTACTATACAGACAGCATATGTGTGCACACACTCTAAATGTTTTGGAGCTGGAGTATGACCAGCCCACAGGATTCACCCTTGTGGATTATACCCTTACTAAGAATGTCACACAATGTCATGTGCTGTCTGACATGTCCATGACATTTAGTGGACTGACTGCAACACTGCTTAACTATTCTGCAAAACATGATATCTCACATCCCAAACATACCACCCTTTGTCTGCATAACCCTGTCCTCAGTGGAGCATATGACATCCTTTAGCTGCTTAAAACTTTCATTTAAAGGCTCACTGCTGCTTTTCAGCTGTGAGAAACATTTCTGCAGTTTGTTTTCCACCCTCCCTCCCTGTTGGTATAGTGTTTTTATAGTTGGTGGCTTTGCACTCACCCGCCCCTAGTGTTAATTTGATCTGGGACCGTCCTCCCAGTCTAGTGTCATTACCTCATTCTACCCAGTACAGTGAGAACATTTGAGAAGGCCAATCAGCTTAGTTTCTGCTACTCCTTTCTCTCTTTCCTTTCTCTCTTTCCACTAAAAAAAATGTATCTGCTTTTACTGTATTTGTGTTACTTCCTACTTTATTTTGCTTTTGTGTCATCTTAAAAGTACTCAGTTGTATTTATTACTGCTTGGTGTAACCCATTCTAAGCCTTTTAGTTTAAGCACTTGGGCTTCAGACCAGTTGTTTTACATTAAGAAGGTTTGTGGTCTGCACTGTAGTGGCAGAACAGGTAGCTTACATCCTTCTAAGTTGGGAACTGCTAATTGAGGGCTCAGTGTCTGTTATTCTAAAAGTGTATTAATTCTGCTTTAAGCACTTGGGCTTCAGGCCAGTTATTTTACATTAAGAGGGTTCGTGGTCTGCACTCTTTTGGGAGGAGAGGCTGGACTCTGCCCTTCTGAGCTGGGAATTTCTGGTTAAAGGCTTATAGTGCCTGCATATTTGAACTGCTTCTTACTGAAATTGGTACACCTTGGTTGCTGTAGCATAGACTAGATCCAGGCCTGCTGAATCTAGTTTTGTTTGTATAACTTGAGCACTAATCCAGGCATTCTTTAAAGTATTCAATACTTCTTGGTAGTAACTTGATTAAAGTGTACCTATCATTCTAAGTCTTTTGGATTAAGCACTTGGGCTTCAGACCAGTTGTTTTGCATTAGGAAGGTTTGTGGCCTGCACTGTGGTGGTAGGACAGCTAGCTTACATCCTTCTAAGTTGGGAACTGCTGATTGAGGGCTCAGTGTATGTTATTCTAAAAGTGTATTAGTTCTGGTTTAAGCACTTGGGCTTCAGGCCAGTTATTTTACATTAAGAAGGTTCGTGGTCTGCACTCTTGTGGGAGGAGAGGCTGGACTCTGCCCTTCTGAGCTGGGAATTTCTGGTTAAAGGCTTATAGTGCCTGCATATTTGAACTGTTTCTTACTGAAATTGGTACACCTTGTTTGCTGTAGCATAGACTAGATCCAGGCCTGCTGAATCTAGCTTTGTTTGTATGCTTGTTTGTTTGCTTGTTATTTCCCTGAAAAGCTAATTCCACCTAAAACGCGGCTTTTCAGCGCTTCTGTGGATCCCTAGTGATATCTGTATTGCTTACTGTACTTATTTCCTTGTTTCACTTGAAAGAAAGTTACTGTTTGCCATTTTTGCATTTAAGTTACCTGTAACACATTGCATTTAAGTTACCTGGCACTTGCTCACTAAAGCAATTATATAAGTCGGCACTAAAAAATTAAAAGCACTACACCCTCACAAACTCCCCTTGAGTACCTTGTTCCCCAATGGCCCTTTTTTTCAATTATAAAGGAATTCCCAATACTATTCTAGCATGTACAAAGGTCAGTTGTCAATCTGCTCTCTGGTCCAGCTGGTGAATCTGGGAATCTTGAGGTAATGTTACAACTGCCTCATGTACACAGACAATCCTCTCCTCCTCCCAACAAATTCCAACACATGTGAGAGATGCAACCGTATAGCCAAACTGGAGGCTAAGCTCTCTCAACTCAGTACTGGCGTAACCAGTGAGGAGGAGAAGGAAACCACACTCACTACAATTCCAGTCTCACATAGACCTACCACGACAGCAAACCAAACACATAAACACACAAAAACATACTCGGAGGCTCTAAATAAAAATCTGCCTAAGCAACAGAGACCTCCAAAACAGACACCCAAGCAACCGCTACCCCAAAACAAAACATGTGCAACACATAGCTCAAAAAGCCAGTGTGCCGAACAGTCACAGCCCTTAAGGCTAAACAACACACCTGATACACTTGTAATAGGTGACTCTATCGTCAGGCACACTGATGTCCCACTCACCAGGCTGAACAAGGAGAAAGTCACGGTGAGCTGCCTGTCGGGCGCTAGGATCTGCCACATAACACAAGCACTCAGGTCACTCCAAGGCAAGTACAAGTATGACTCAGTCATTGTCAATGCTGGTGTGAATGACCTGAGACGTACCTCCCTGGACTACATGAAAAGAGACACAGAGGAGCTCTCTGAGCATGAAGCCCAGGCCGGTATGACCCTGACGTTGAGTAGCATCTTACCCTCATCAAGAATGATGCCACAATATGAAGACAAGGTAATCAATTTCAACAATTGGCTTAAGTATTGGTGTCATTCAAGGGGGATCCAATGCCTGTCAGCCTGGGATGACATGCTCGACAAGCCACGATGCTTCTCTAGGGATGGCTTGCACCTGTCACCCCTGGGCTTTCGGATATTGGCAAAGGCTTTTGCTACCCCCATAGTGTCTTTTTTAGGCAAGGCTCAAAAAACAAACCCACCTCCATAGGTATCACAAGGGATAAGAAACTAAGAGTAATGCTACTCAATGCCAGAAGTCTAAACCTCAAGATGCATGCACTCGAAACTCTCCTTAGCATGGAGAACATCGATATCTGTGCAGTAACAGAAACCTGGTTCAAGGCTCCCAAGAGCACCCCAGCACTACCAGGTTATACCTCATACCATTCTTTTCGGCCCCAAAACTTGGACCGAACCACAAAAGGAGAGGGAGTATCAATATTCGTCAAAGATACCCACACCTCCAGGTTGCTGGCAAAGCACAAAGCATCAGAGACTATCCATGTGCAACAAGCAGTGGGTAAAACTGCCTTCCAGTTTATAGCCTGCTAAAGACCATCCTCCTAAACCTAGGAACCCCACTCAGCCTTCCTGATAACACTGGAAAATATGGAGGCCTCTCCAAACACCATTATATTGGGTGACTTCAACTACACAAACATAGACTGGGAGTATTACTCTAGCTCCAACACCCTAGCCCAAAGGTTCCTAGAATTTATAAACTCAAATGCTATGGAACAACTTGTTACCACTTCCACAAGAGGGGAAAACATACTGGACCTGATCATCACCAACATGGGGACTCTATGCTCCAGACCAGAAGTGTATCCCTCACTGGTAAGATCAGACCATAAACTAATCTCACTGGATATTCACATCCCGACCCCAGCCCCTGCCCAGAAAACCACAGTGAAAAACTTCTCTAAAGCAATTCACACTCCTCAAAACTGAGGTGGAATCCTTCAAAGCCCCCGGGCCTGTGGAAAATACGGCCCAGACCACAGAATCCTTTATAAATGCATTCTATGAACACCTTCAGGAATGCATGGATCATGCAATCCCAAATAAAACCAAGACCCAATCTTCCAAAGGCAGACGTCCTGTCTGGTGGACCACAGCCATAAACAAACTGTACAACAGAAGGAGAAAGCTACTACATGATAGAGCAAAATCCCAAAAAGGGAAGGCGTCTCTGATCAGTATTAGCAAAAAACTATGGGCACTCATAAAATCGTCTAAGGCCAGCTTCAAGAGAAAAATTGCACAGGACACTAAGGATAGTCGCAAGGCTTTCTTTAGTTATGTTAGGAACCTGGGTGGGAATTCCCAGATATGCTCAGAATTAGTCCAAAATGACAAAAAATACACCGAACCCACAGACGTTGTCAACATCCTAGCTAACAGGTTCAGTGCAAACTTCTCCCCCCCTCCCCACCAAAAGGGCAAATATCTATCCCAGCAGAGTGCTGCCCCCCTGACATCTCAGATGCTCAGGTAGAGCCCTCTCCAAAGCAAAAACACAGCATCAATGGGACCAGATGGTGTCCGGGCTGCGTCCTACATGAACTCCAAGAAGAGCTAAACCCAAACATAAAACTACTGCTCAATCTCAGCCTTACTACAGGATATGTACCCAAATAGTGGCATACAGCAACAGTGGTCCCTCTCCACAAAGGTGGTGCCTCAATGGATCCTGGAAACTATCGCCCCATAAGCCTGACTAGCTTGGTCTGCAAAGCTATGGAAAGGATCATCATGGACCTCATAAATAAAGATATTGGGGACCTAAAAACACTGGATCCTACCCAGTTTGGCTTTGTTAAGGGCAGATCCTGCCTCTTAAACCTGGTCGATTTCTTTGAAATAGTCACCAAGGCCATTGACGAGGGGAAGGTGGTCCACACAGCCTACCTGGGCCTCGCAAAAGCCTTCGATACAATACCCCACTCGGGCATTATAGATAAGCTCACCAGCTTAAATATAAACTCCTATGTCACTAGATGGGTTGCAAACTGGCTCAAGGACAGAACCCACATGGTTAGAATTGCTGGAGCCATGTCAGACTCCAAACCAGTTACAAGTGGCGTCCCACAAGGCTCAGTCCTGGGACCTCTCTTGTTCGGTATATATTTCTCGGAGGTACAGGCCAACACGGAAGGACTGTGGCTGACCAAGTTCGCAGATGACTGCAAACTGGATGCCATAATCGACTCTCCAGCTGACACAACCATCCTCCAAAAGGGCCTCATAGAAACAGACAACTGGTGCCAGAGCCATGGCCTCAAGCTAAATGCCAAAAGTGTATAGTCATCGCCTTTGGGAAAAACAAAGTGCCCACAAATTACCACATAGGTGGTAATCCATTAAGTGCAGAAGAAGTAATTAGGGACCTGGGGACCCAAGTTGGTAGCAATCTCTCATTTGACAACCACGTGGCCAAAGTGGTTAGAAAAACATTTTATATAGCCCACCTAATCATGAAGGGATTCACATCTAGATCAGGGGAGGTCATTGTGCCTCTTTACTCATCCCTTATCAGGCCCATAATTGAATACAATGCCCCTTTTGGGATGTACCTTACCAGACACCTGCAGCAACTGGAAAGACCCCAAAGGTACCTCACCAAGAGGATCAAAGGGCTCAAACAGATGCCATATGCTGCCCAGTTAAAGAAACTCCAGCTCTACTCAGTGGCATACCACCTGCTCAGAGGCGATCTGTGCCTGACGTATAAAGCCATGTCCAACCCGGAATTAATGGACATGCTGCACCTCAGAAAATCCAAATCCCATTGAGCTACGCTCGAGACTTGAACCTCAGCACTGAAATAAATAGGACATGCTGGAGGGACAGATTCATAACCCAGAGGCTCCCTTCACTCTGGAATAAAATCCCCTTCCAGATTAGGCAGAGTCCCTCACTGACTCTCTTCAAGAGGAATCTTGATGAGTGGATGGGAGATCGTAGGTTTACCCCCGGTATCACTTCTGTGTCACTGTTAGACAGAGGCACAGTATACTAACCTTGAAAAAGGGAATAGCAAAATTAATTTAAAATGGGTGGCGAAAGCCAAACACACTCTGGCTAAGCTTATAAATGCCCTAGGGCAGATAGCCTAGCATGAACCTATGAACCTATGGGTGTATGTCATATGGGACAACACTGACATGTGAAATAGATGCCCATCACAACCATTGGACAAAACATGTTTACACATGACCATGGAGGATGGCCAGAGACATGAAGCAACACACACAGTAGAAGTGATGTACATGTGTGTACACCCTGTTGTACATTGGCTTGACACAATACAACTATGGCCTTTGTGTAATGGTGATATTGCAGAGTTGAAACACTAAACATCATGCAGGCCTGTGCACAGCTTGTGTAGGCATGACATCAAACCACCACATAACATGTCTTGAACATCATGAGTGTGTCACAACATGAAAGCATTCATCTATACAGTATCCAAATACATACATGTTTTGCACAACATACACATACAACCACATCAGGCCACAGATACAGTACATTCACCTTGCTGATGTCAGACATCACTGTCATGCTTGCTCCTCATGTGTGTGAGGTACACAGATGGCATGTGGGACATAGAGTACTGCTAAGTTAGCCATGTCTGGGCATAGTTGCCAGGCATCAGCAATATGGTTGCAGATGTGCAGGGGTGTCATCTGTATACCCTTCAGTGACCTGTGTCACACATTCCACATTAGGGTTTAGTGTGTATACACCTCAGTGACATGGGTCAAATTCCACATTAGATATGTATTGTATCTGAACACAGTCATGGCTATGAACTGTGTCTGTAACTCACACTGCATAGCAATAGTGAAGTCACATGATGCCCTGCAATGGCTATGCACATCAGCTCAATGTGTAATATGTCATTGTATATCTGTAGGGTGGACTGACAACATTGTGTCAGATGAAGCTCCATGTTAGTATGTCATGTCCCTGCATTGGGACACCATTACCTCACTGTATATTTGAAAGGACACCATTGTGTTAAACATGTATGCATGTCTTTCAACATGTCAGCAGAATACATGTCATACTACATGTGATTGGCAAGGTCATATGCCACACATTGGGCTGGTGTACTGTTAACCAGTGCTGGTCTGTGGCACCATTGCAAAGTAGGGACAGCCATGTCAAACATGTGTACAGCCACATGCACATTGTTTGTAGACTCAGCTCAGGGGTAAGCAGAATAATGTTGAAAAGACATGCACTGCTTTCGGGGAGATATGCAAGCTAGGGATCAGGCAAACATAGTATTCACTCAACATACCCTTCTGCTCATGTCCTCCTCACACATAGGGGCAGTGGCCAACACAAAGCATCTGTGGCAGATGTACAAAGATCAGCGATGGTCTGTTAACATGTGGGGTATGTTGCATAAAACATGGCAGTGCGGTGCAATGGGCATAGTGCATGCATTGTGTTGCAGGTTTGGGGTATAACCTACTTACACAAATGGTACAACACAGGGATGTATGCTAACTGCTACTATAATTGTGTAAGGTGCATGCCTTCTGCTATAACACATGCATGCTGTTGTGTGAAACTCAGGGATGTATGACAACTACCACTATAATTGTCTAAGCTGAATGCCTTCTGCCATATCACATGCATGTTGCATGCCATTGGGTGCCATAGCATGTGTCTCTGTCTGTTTCTGTGTCTGTCTGAGTCTGTCTGTCTCTGTCTGTGTCTGTCTGTGTCTGTCTGTCTGTCTGTCTTTCTGTCTGTCTTTGTCTGTGTGTGTGTGTGTGTGTGTGTGTGTGTGTGTGTGTGTGTGTGTGTGTGTGTGTGTGTGTGCGTCTGTGTGTGTATATGTGTGTACTGTGCTGTATAACTTGTAATGTACAGTTCTAGCCTGCCGATCACAGGTGTTGATGTAAGTGCATTGCCCTCCTGTGGTCCACCTGATGTTAGTGTTCCCATAGACTCTAGCAGTGATGATGAAAGTATGATTGAGGCACAGGCAGGGTTGTCAGGGGCTGAATCTTTGCCATTGGTTGCCATTCCACCAGCATCTCCCTCATCCTCGCACACAGTTCTCATGCCTACACATACCCCATCACCAGTGGCCATAGAGGAAGGACAGTTGGTGGGTGGTAGCATGGAACAGGACAGTGTGGAGACTATGGAAGGTGTGTCTGCACACCATGATCCCAGCTAACTGACTGGTGATGTCCCACTCAGGCATGTGCCCAGTGCTGCTTGTAGGAGGACCTCTGGCCAACATGCCCCTGCAAGACATAGCACATCAGCTGGTGTCACCAGATGCATGTTTCAGGCTGAAATGGAGGCACAGGCATGTGTTGAATGGCACAACAGAGAAGGTCTGAGGCTTCAGAGGGCTGCTGTCCATTCTTTAACTGACAACATCCAGGCAATTGCAAATGCTCACCATCATCTTGTAGATATTTTGGATAGATGATTGTGTGACATGGTGGGAGTCCTTGACCATGGCATGTCAATCCTCGAGCATGGAATGTCTGTCCTGGAACATCTGGTGGGAGTGAAGCATCAGGTACGTGAACGTAGGCTAGTTGCTTCACCTATTGAAGGTCTACATGAACATGATACTTCACATGCCTGCTCCCATAGTGGCAGTAGCAGCAGCAGTGCATCTGGTGCTGTGCTGTCCACACCAGGACACAGCAGGCCACGTGCACATGGTCCTGGATGGTCCGAACAGGGACATGGTTCAAGTGGACATATGTCATCAGACAGTACCCAATCTGAACCTCTGCCTGGTAGTGCTCGTGCAACCCCTGGCAGGTGCAGGTCATGTGGCCATGCCCAGACACCGTGAACTGTGAAACCTGCCCTGTACAGTCTGTAGCTGTCAATAATACCCCTGTGTAGGCCAGCCACATGCCAGACCTGTGTGCATACATACGCGCACACACCAGAAACATATGTAGGTCAACTCAACACACAAACACGCATAACATCCACACATGCCCAATGAGATCAAAGGCCCTAACCCACACACATGATGTCATCCAATGGTGCAGCCTAGGCCTCTGGCAAACATTATCACCCTGTGTATATGGTGATGCCTGTGCCGCATCCCTGTCATCCACATCATCGGTGCAGGGACATGCTCATATGGTCTGATGCACTGGGTGAACATACTAGGAAGGCAATTGTAGATTATGATTGTTGAGTAGTGTTGACAGGCAGCAGACATACCATGTACTACAGTTTTAGAATACATTTTGTACTTTCGACAGTATGTATCATGTGTAACAGCAGTAACTGCATGATCTTGATGTTCTGCCTTCCTCTTTCAGGTGTAATTGCATGTGCCGGGGGATGTCAGTGTTTGCTGTTAGTGTCCCATATGTAAATGTAGACTTCTCCAGGTCTGTATGACAATACCTGCATGCACTTTGTAGCTTCCACATCACAGTTATAATCTCCCAAGTTTCAAACATGTTTACTGATCTAATGATCCAAGAGCATGATAGCTGTGTAGTAAGCTACTGTGGCCAGAGTCATCACATCCATAGTGGATGACATCACAGGTATAGTTACCTGGAGTGGGGAGGAGGTAAAAGAGTGGTTTCATAGATGACAAGGGTAAAGGCCAGTGGAAAAGGGTGGTTTCTCATTGGGAAGCAGTAATACCTGCTCTCATGACAGGATACATACACATACAGGGATTCACAGATGCAGTAACACACTCACAGATTCAGTAACACACACTCTGACACACACTTGCCAGCATTGGGATGAGAACCCTTGCCTATGTGCAAATCATCATTATAGTACTATGCAATTACAAGATGCACCACAGAGATTACACATGTACAGGTAGTCAGAATGGCCTAAGATCGAGGACATCAACAGGGATACTAGATTGCGGTGAGTGTATGTGGGCAGGGGAGGGGTTCATCAGTAGGCTATGTAACAACAAGCCTTACCCCAAGGCGTACATGTTTACAGGTGGTTAGAATGCCCTTCTAAGATTTATGACATCAACAAGGATACAAGATTGCATTGAGTGGATGGGGGAGGGGGTCTTATCATTTCACTATGGTAAAATACAGCCTCACTCCAGGGACCGGACAGCCATACACACACACACACACACACACACACACACACACACACACACACACACACACACACACACACACACACACACACACACATATGCACTGTGGCATTCACAAAGATATACACCTATGTCACACACATACAGACACTTGACATGTGTGAGATTCAAACACCTGCCTATGTCTTGCTTTCTACACTTCACTCTGTACAGATGTCTACAACAGTGTACAGGAGAGTGAAAAACATTTGGGATGTATTCCCCACAATATGTGACATATATGGACACACACACACACACACACACACACACACACACACACACACACACACACACACACACACTTGCCAGTACTGTGAATCAAAAACCTGCCTATCTCATAATAGGTATTACAGAGCGACAGCACTATCACACGCACTACAAAGTGTACTGACTCTTTCCTTTGCCAGCTGTGCTGATATATGCACAATATATGCACAGGGGAGGTATTACTGTTCCAGGTGTCAAGAGGTTTGCCTTCAGTGTCACCCTTACTGCATCCTACGTTGTGTGTCTTCCCCTTCAATTAACAAAACCATAGCTTAGCAGTTACACTGGTTATTGTAGGAATGGTTGTAACACACCTGTGACCTGTCCTCAGTAATCAGTCATCTGCAAAGTAGTCCCACCACTTAGTAGTTATGTCCAAACATCTGTTCATACCTAAAATACAGCTTACTGTACTTAGAGCATATCACCATATACAGTTCATAGGTGCATAGGTAGGTACTAGGCTATCAGCCCAAGGGCCTATGCAAGCCTAGCCAGCAAGGTTCCATAGCTTATGCAACCCAAGAAAGTTATTTTCCTGAGCTGCTGTCCAGTAGAGACACAGAAGTGATCCCCGGGGTGTATTTCCTATTTCCCATTCACTCATAAAGATTTTTCTTGAAGAGTGCTAATGAAGAACTTTGCCTGACATAGATGGGTAGCTTGTTCCAGAGTATAGGAAGTCTCTGGGACAGGAATCTACCCATCCAGCGTGTCCTGTTTATTGGGATTTCTTTAGGCATAGCATGTCCAAAAGCTCTGGGTTTGACATAGCTTTATATGTTAGGCAGAGATCACCTCAGAGTAGGCAATATGCTACTGAGTAAAGCTGGAGTTTTTTGAGGCGGTCAGTGTAGGGCATTTGTTTGAGGCCAGTAATCCTCTTTGTGAGGTACTTTTGTGGCCTCTCCAGCTGCTGCAGATGTCTTGTGAGGTACATTCCAAAAGGGGCGTTGTACTCTATAATGGGTCTTATGAGTGATGAGTAGAGAGGAACAATGACCTCTTTTTTTACTGGATGAGAACCCTTTTATGATGAGGTTTGCCATGTAGAAGGACTTCCTGACTACTGTGGTGATGTGACTATCAAAGGAGAGACTACTGTCCACCTGGGTCCCAAGGTCTCTTATCACTCATTCGGTGTTAAGTAGATTGCTGCCTATGTAGTAGTTCATGGGTACAGAGTTTTTACCAATGGGGATGACACTGCACTTTTTGGCACTGAGCTTGAGGCCGTAGCTCTGACACCAGGCATCTGTCTCAGTGAGGCCCTTCTGTAGGATGTCCACATCATTTGGAGACTTGACTATGGCTCCTAGTTTGCAGTCAATTGTGGACTTTGTTAGCCAGAGGCCTTCTGTGTTAGCCTGTACTTCAGAGAAGTAGATACCAAACAGGAGAGGTCCCAGGACAGAACCCTGTGGTACTCCACTTGTCACTGCTTTGAGGTCAGATTTGGAGTCTGCAACTTTTACAGTGTGGGTTCTGTCAGTGAGCCAGTTGGCAACCCATCTTGTGACGTAGGGATTTATACCTAGTTTAGTGAGTTTAGCTATAATTCCAGAATGGGGGATGGTGTGGAAAGCCTTGGCGAGGTCAAGATAGGCTATGTGAACCACCTTACCCTCATCCATGGCTTTGGTGACTGCCTCAAAGAAGTCAATCAGGTTGAGACTGCATTGTAACTGCATGATGTACTAAGACAACAGTCACCTTCAAACATCAGACACTGCACACGCATGGAATCTAAACACATATCAATACATGTACACATATGCAGTCTCCATCAGTAAGTGGACTATCAGGTCAAGAGGATACAATCCACACCCTCCCCACACCATGTGTGAAACCTAGCTGAGCATTACACCATAATGGATGTTGTATTCATGTACTGGTAGGACACACAACCACCTTCACTGAGTAGCCAAGTGTACATTTATGCCAACAGCACATCAGCAAGACACACACACAGCAATATTCCATGTCATGATCCCACAAACTGTTAGTTGACAGTTCCACTGTGAAGCCATGGCACTGTAATGTTTAACAGTGAGCACATCATATTTGCCACACACACATCATATTTGCCACACACACCTCATGATTACTTGAAGAGTGCCAGCAATGTGCTCTCTTTGAGCTAGGCATTACACTTATTCAAGCATTTGTGAGGTCTGTGGCTTGTGTGTCAGGGTGTTGCTTCTGTATTTAGGACTTTTGCCTTGGAATGCCACTATATGGGTAAATGCAACTTAGGTATTATCCACACTCCCTTGAATCATGGATGCATGTGCTCTGTGACAAAGGCTTGTCTTCTTTCAGTCATAACATCCCGGAATGACAGACACTGGACAACATCATAATTACAACAGGACATTGGCTCATTGTTTTGGTCAAGCAGTTGCCACTCATATCATGACGCCATTGCGAGTGGCAGTATTGTGCTTGCTATCAAATACTACATCTAAGGTGACTGACAGCAGCAGACACTGTGTATATGATTAATAGCAGATATGCTTAGTAGAGCGATCCTGCTAATAATGACAACTACTAACACAGCCGGGAGAGGTCATCTTGACACCTGCACCTCAGTACCATTAGACAATGGGGCTCACATATTATACTTGCACATGCCACTGTTCCAAGTATAATGCCACTGTCCACAGCCTGATATGAATGTATGCCTTTCAGGGCAGCAATGTGTGTGACACATGCTGTAGTTAGCATCCACCTGTGTGTTCCAGTTAACCTATTGTCTGTCACTTCCACACATGCATGATTGTGTATACTTCACATATATATGGCAGTACTTCATATACATGTATGCATGTCTATCACACAGCACAGACACAGATTTATCATTTACGGGCCACATACAGGTATCTGGTAGTAAACTTGTATGATGTGCATATATAATGAGAGTTAAGATGTACATAGCTGTAAACCTGTAAGGTTTACAATAGGAGTCCATTACAATGTGTTCTGTACATCTAAGTGTATGAGCATGCACACTGTGGCCTTCTGTGGTTAGAATCGGAGTGCATCCCAAACAGCCCTATGCTACAAATGGCGGTACCACTCACCTTGTATTGTTTAATTTGAGTCATCCAAACAAACCCTTGCTTTGCTAAAGTGTATGAGATGCCCAGTATATAACCTTGTGTAGTTGTAGTCATAATGCATCCCAAACAGCCCTATGCTTCTAAAGTGTATGAGCGTACCCACTGCCACCTTGTGTAATTGGAGTCAATGCATCCAAACAAGTCCTGTGATTCTATGTGTATGAGCATGACCACTGTAACCCTGTATAGTGATAGTAGTTGTCTATTCCACAGAAGGGCATACTCCAGTTTAGGGCTTGTTGTGCTACAACTATACCTCTCAGGCCTACCTATGTCTTACCTGCAGATGATGTGTCTTGTTTGTGCATACAGGTTGTAATGGACTCCTACTTCAAACACACAGGTTTACAGCTATGTATATCTTAACTGTCAGTATCCCTGTTGATGTCCTCATTCTTAGAAGGGCATTCTGACTACCTTGAAATGTGGAATCTCTGTGTCGCGTCTCATAACAGTGTAGTACTGTGATAGTGATCTGTAGATAGGCAGGAGTTCTGACCCCACCACTGGCAAGTGTGTGTGTGTCAGCAAATGGCTGAGTGTGGTTTTGTGTGTGTATTTGTGTCTGCATCCTGTCATGACAGTGGGTTTTACTGCTTACCAAAGAGAAACCACCTTTTGCGCTGGCCTTTATCGTTGTCATCTGCTAAACCACCCTTTTCCCCCCTCCCCACTTCAAGTAATCAGTCCTGTGATGTCACCCAGCTCAGAAGCAGAAGCAGAGTAAGTGTAACTGTATGAGTTCTGTGGCACATACCCCAACTGCATACCACTCTACTAGTTACCTTTACATAGGCAAGACTTGTAAGCACAATACTGGCAAGTGTGTGTGTTTGTGTGTGACTACCCTGTAGCCAGGCATACACATGTGTTATGTCTTTTAACATGCTGCATACCATGGTAGTCATCTGTGGTGAGTGGAGTCTACAAATTATTACATAGTTAGGAATAGAAAAGAATAGAGAGTCAAGAACGACTACTGTTGGGTATGTTATTTTCCTGTGCCACTGTCGAGCAGTGACACAGATGTGGTCCCCGGGATGTATGTCCATACCCATCATTCCCTCACCCAAATTCCACAATCCCAAGGGTATCTTTTTTTAGCCATCATTCCCCACCCCAAACTCTACATACACAACAACCATCCCTTTGCTGGTGAACTGATTAAGATTTAAATGTTATAAAACAAGAGTTGCCTCTGTTTTGTGTACACGTCAATTCCTTTGGAACCCTTCTGTATCACAGAGGGTGTTCAGACATATATATATATATATATATATATATATATATATATATATATATATATATATATATATATATATTAATATGTGTGTGTACACATCCCATAAGTGCATATATGTATTTAGTATTTAGTTATAACAGTTGTAAATATGTAGACTTGTCTATGTTACTTCACAGATTACAGTATATTCAAGGGTACTGTACATATGTACACAAAGTGACTGTCCCATTTTTCAGTACTGTGGAATACCTGTAGTAAAATGTGTAGTATAAAAACCATGAAATGCATATACAAACCAGATGGCTTAGTGGTAAGTCCAGTGACCTTTGTGTGTATGGTACAGTGTTCAAAACCTTCAAGGGTTGTTGATAATGTCATTTAGGACTGAATAAGACACTTTCAAGCAGGTGTAAATGTGTTTTCACGACAGTAAGCAGCGGGTGCACACAGGTAAAAGACATATACAACTTGCAGTACACTTGAAATGCCCTTCTTTGGCAATCCTGCTGATGTCACCCACCTAGACATGCACCTTTGGTTGTGCTGTAACCCAGTAAACTCAGTAGCGCATTCTGTAACTGCGTAATGCTGTGTAGCATGATAAACTAGCTTGGTAGGTGTTCTAATCCCAGACTTGCTAACTGTGTGTGTGTTTGTCTCCCTGCCTGAGAAGTGAACAATGCTTTTTAGAGTATGCACATTCCTTACAATTCACATACGCAACTTTGGCAAGGATGCTGATGTCACCCACCTAGAAATACACCTCTTGGAGTGCTGTAATCGAGTAATTGCTGTAGCGTGTCCTGTAACTGTGTAATGCTGTAGTGTGAAAAACTACTTTGGTAGGTGCTCTACTCCCTGATTTGCCAACTGTGTGTGTGTCTGCCTGAAAAGGGAACAGTGCTTTTTATAGTATGCACACTCCTTACAATTCACATACTCAACTTTGGCAAGGGTGCTGATGTCAGCCATCTAGAAATACACCTCTGGGATCCTTGCAACCCAGTAATTGCTGTAGTGTGTCCTGTAACTGCGTAATGCTGTAGTGTGATAAACTAGTTTGGTAGGTATTCTAATCCCAGACTTGCTAACTGTGTGTGTGTGTCTGTCTACCTGAGAAGCGAACAATACTCTTTAGAGTATGCACACTCCTTACAATTCACATACTCAACTTTGGCAAGGGTCCTGATGTCACCCACCTAGAAATACACCTCTGGGACAGTTGTAACCCAGTAATTTAGGTTGCATGTCTTGTAACTGTGTAATTCTGTAGTGTGATAAATTAGTTTGGTAGGTATTCTAATCCCACACTTGCCAACTGTGTGTGTCTGTCTGTTAGAGAAGGAGCAATGCTTTTTAGAGTATGCACACTCCTTACAATTCACATACTCAACTTTGGCAATGGTGCTGATGTCACCCACCTAGAAATACACCTCTGGGACTCCTCTAACACAGTGATTTCTGTAGCGTGTCCTCAAACTGCGCAATGCTGTAGTGTGATAAACTTGTTTGGTAGGTGTTCTAATCCTAGACTTGCTAACTGTGTTTGTCTGCAAAGAGAACAACGTTTTTTAGAGTATTCACACTCCTTACAATTCACATACTCAACTTTTGCAAGGGTGCTGATGTCACCCACCTAGAAATACACCTCTGGGACTGCTGCAACCCAGTAATCTCTGTAGCATGTCGGGTAACTGCGTATTGCTGGAGTGTGCTTTAGAACTGTGGTAGGGTTCATTCCACAACCATGGCAGTTATGTGTGTTTCAATGCCTGTGTAGGGAGAAATACATTATAGCCTACTCACTCACAGGACATTTAAAATGCCATATGTTGGTGATCCTGCTGATGTCATTACTTGTCAAATACACCTCTGGGAAACAATTTCCCTAGTGGTCCTCGTGGTGTGTCCTATATCATCTCCATGCAGTAGTATGATGTAGATCTTGGTCATGGGTTCTATACCCACACGTGCCAGTTGTGTGTGTCTCACTGTCTGTTTTGTGAGCAATGCATTTTGGGATACTCGCAGGAAATTCGAAATGCACTACTTTAACCTGCTGATGTCATTCCTTGTGAAATACACCTTTGGGGATGGGGTAACCCAATAATCTTTGTAGTGCATGCTATAACTGTGTAATGCTGTAGTGTGATAAACTAGTTAGGTAGGAGTTCCATTCCAAGACGTGGCAGGTGTGTTTGTGTTTGACAGTCAAAGCCTGTGTAGAAGTGGCTGTGAGTGTCTAACCACTGGACATGTTGAGGAGCAGGTTTTATAGTTTTCCTATATGGTGGCCATATTATATGTCACAATGTCCACCTCACAAGGATTACAGATTTCAATCAGCCAAGAGACTGTGTTGGCAAGCCATACCCCTAAATCTGGCAAAAGGCCTGGTGAACAAAGTAAGCAACCTTACTATTACCCAGAATATGGTCTGAACCCATGTGTTATACACAAACACACTTGCCTAGAAAATCCTGCTATGCTGCTAGTACCCTGCACATTGTTGACAGATAGTAGGCATGGTTTGAATGCAGTGGGCTGCAGAGGGCATGGCACCCTGTCCACCAGTACAATAGGCACATAATTGTAGACAATGTGCCTTCACTATGTTCCCCACTGGACACCTGCAACGTATGTGGTGCCATCAAATGGGATCCACAAAGGACATACAATGCCTTACACACATGCTCTATATGGACAGATACCACTGACACCAGGGAATACATGTATCATGCTATTAATGCAGGTGCAGGGTCAACCGGCTGTCTATTAGCAGGTCCTGCAACACCAGGCCAGGACTGGCACATCTGATGATAACGGTCTGTGTACACAACATGTGCCAGGCAAACCAGGTACACATAAACATGTCACTGTACATTAATGTGGGACATGCACATCCCAGGCAATGTCAATGTCAAGGACTATCAGACACAGACATGGCATGCATTGCAAAGCAATGGCCACACATAATGGTAACCAGGATGACAGGACAGTTAATACAATACCCATCTGTGTGGGACATTGCAGACACTGCACCCCTGAACCACATTGTAGACCATTGTCAAGTAGCCTGATGCCAAGGATTACCTCTCACCCAGCCTTGTACAGCCATCTTGTACAGCCAACCACTACACACCCATGAAGCAATGCACACATGCATGTCAGTACTGGCACCTTGTGTCTGCGTGTGGGGTATCATGTTCCCTACCACAGTCATACCCTGTATAACTCCCATTGGCAAACTGACTGATGTCAGACATGTTCACATGCCCTAGCCCATAGAACCTCAGGATAACCCCTGTGGTGCATGTAATATCTGTGCATTACTGTAGTGTGGCACACTAAGTAGCTAGGAAGTGTATTTGTGAGCCTGCCAAAGTGTGCCAATATGTCTGAGTCCGTTAGAGAGTGTGGCTGTGTTGATAATGACATCTGTTCATGTGGACAGCCATGTATGCTAGACCTAATGTATGTCTACTATATCTCTGTTGCAGATGTTGCTCACCAGCACACATATATGTTCTTACAGCACACCAACATGCCAGCTATGTGGCACATGGAGTAACTGCATGCACTTGGAATAGTAATGGCTAGTCAATCAGGGATTTGAACCCCTGTATTGGTAGGTGTGTGACAGATGATGCTTAGGTTTTAGTCTTCCAGCCCTTCTCTGATCTACGTTGCCTCTGTCTGTCCCTCATACACACTCTCTGGTGGATGTGGAGATGTACACCTGCTCAGCAGCAGCTTGTGTTTTGTAAGTGATAGTCATGATCAGGTGATGGCCTCTGCACCTATTGCAGTCATCCACTAAATGATTGCATGTGTACAGCTGTGGTGACATTCCCATAGCCAATTGCATGGAAACACAATGCAATATCTAGGAACATCATGTTGGTGTTTGCCCATGACAGTCGCTGTGAGTGGAACCTGGATCTGGTGTTTGGTAAACAGCATATTCCTCAAACAACATACACAGTGGAAAATAGCCTAAAGACAGGAGGGTGATGTGCCAGACATGACTACAGCATGTAAGTGTAGCTATGCTTCATTCAGACTACTGCCAATTTAACAAGTTGTGTGTGGTAATAACTAGTCTGCATGTTTTAATAACTGACAAGACAGTGCTCTGTTTGTGAGGAAACCCCCATATGTAGGGTCATCTGTGGACTGACCAGTGTGTGGAACCATTTGTTTCTTCTGTTAATTGCAGAACACACATCTGTGAACTGTAGAAGCATAGTGTGAGGATTGCAGTCAGTACATGGTAACAGTGATGAGAGTTACTGCCATCGCATCCCTGATTGGACATACGTCACATGAAACAGTGGTATGACAGTCACTGTCTGAGGTTATCACAGTGACATGCCAATAGTGGGCTACTGTTCTTAGCTGCAGTCATCTACACTTTGGACAGATGTCATGCAGCATATATGCATGAGTTGTGCTCCCTCTGCAAATGTATGACATCTGTTGTCTTGGCTTGTTGGTAATATCTATGCATGCTGTTATAAGTAATCCTGAATGCTGTTGACTATTACTAAACCTTATCTGTGTTAAAACTGCAACACCATAGGCTGTATGGGATTGGAGGTCCCGGCGGAACCACCTGTCCAACTTCAGCTGGCCATGGCACTGGTCACCAGTACATCTGGGGCCCAGCCTTGGACCTCCACCTCTTTTGGCTCTGCACCACCTTCTGTTGGAACCGCCACTGAGGATGGAGCTTGTCCCCCCCGGGAACAGGTCCCAGACAGGAACTTGTCAACCATAGTACAGGCCAGGCCGTGGTGCGTAGGGGGTTCAATAAGGGGTTTCAAGGCCAGCTACGCCAACTCAAAGGCAGAGTGTCACATTTAGAGGGTGAGCCTGCCCCTCTTAGACAGCCCCTAGCACAGCCACCATTGTGGCTGTGAAGGAGTGGTGGCTGCCCATGGATGGGGACCTCCGTCCCACTGTTTCCATTTGGGTCTCATGGGCTTGTGACTGCCAAACACCCCTCCCTGTCCAGGGTATTTCCCCCCACATGTGTCATATACCGTCCCCGTATGCTGTCTTGTCTGTCATCCTACCCAACCTATCCTCCATGAGCATACCTACTCTTCTTCCCCAACATCCCACTCTCACCTTACGAAAATGGAAACAAAAGGCCAATCTGTTCCCAGAACAACTTTTGCCCCATACATAGCTGTCCATATCACACACGTGTCCACTGGACACATGTAACCTTTTTAATTTGCATTGCAACATACTGCTGTTGTCCTCACCCCTCTCTCAGGCACACAATCCTGATATGCACATGACTCCTAAAGCTAGTCTGCATGTTTTAATAGCAGACAACCCCATTGTACACATGACACTACCGGTCCCTCTATGGTTAGCCCATTTAACTTTTTAATGATGATGATGTTGCACACAGCACCTTGCAAGAGTACTGTTCTCACATAATGATTGGATAGGAACTGTTATGTTAATGCAAATGAAATGCTCAAAGTAATGTATTTGGGCAATGTACAAATGTTTGCATGTCTTAATGACATATGTCTGTCTGAGGGAGTCTTGATATTACATAGGACAACACCACTACATAATACAGGAGTTGCTGGTGTTTCCCTTTTCATTCTTTTTTACTGCTTCGTTGTCACATGGTATGTTCTTTATATATCTATATATATCTATATCTATATATGTATATATATATCTGGACATAAACACACACACATACATCTACATAATGAAATACATTTCCTATACTGTTGAATGACTGTGCTGGATGCTATGTTTGTGATAACATCCATTGTTGATATATCTGCCATGGCTTAGTGGGAAATCACATTGGCTGTGGTGTGCAGCTTTCTGGTTTCAAGCCTTGCAGAGGCTCTTTCTTTTGTTGCTGAGCAGAACAAGGGCCATTGGATATGGAGTGATTAAGGCACTTTTAAGCAGTTGTGAGCGGGTGTGCGTGGGTTTGTGCGACAGTAAGCAGTGGTTACTTTTGGTAACAGTTCCTTATACTCAGTTACCTTCTTGATTGCTTAACCTGTATAGGCAGTGCTTACCCCTGTGCAAACAGGCTGTAACCTGCTCGCTGCTGCTTAAAAGTGCTTACTGCCGCTTACAACTGTGCTAATTTCTTTAAAAGAAAAGAAAAACGGGGTGACAGGAAAGTGGTAATGAAAGGGGCACAAAGAGGAAAAGACAGTAGGCAAGGTAGCTAGGGATGTGCAGGAAGGGTGTAGGGAAGGTCCATAGCTGTTCATTTCTTCAACAGCAACGGCTGTGCATATGCAATAAATTTGGTGGTACCTTTGGACACTCACAACCCTGAGACTGAGAGAGGGGTGAGGACAACAATAGTATGTTATGTTGCCAATTAGAAACATTTACATGTGTCGACTGGACACATGTGCGAAATGGACAGCTATGTATGGGGCATGCTTTTTTTTGCAGGAACAGATTGCCCTTTCTTTCTTTTACTTTTAGGTGAGAGTGGGATGTTGGGGAAGGAGAGTAGGTATGATCAGGGAGGATAGGTTGGGTAGGGTAACAGACAAGACAAACAAGACACATACAGGGGTGGTATATGACATGTGGGGGGAAAACACCTTGGACGGGGAGGGGGTGTTTGGAAGTCACAAGCCCATGAGCCCACAAATGGATACAGTGGGACTGAGGTCCCCACCCATGGGCAGTCACCACTGCACCTTCACAGCCCACTCACAACGGTGAGTGTGGAAGAGAGGTGAAGAAGAGAGTACAGGCAGGATGGAGTGGGTGGAGAAGAGTGTCAGGAGTGATTTGTGACAGAAGAGTACCTGTAAGAGTGAAAGGGAAGGTCTACAAGAGGGTAGTGAGACCAGCTATGTTATATGGGTTGGAGACAGTGGCATTGACAAAATGGCTGGAGTTTGAGCTGGATGTGGCAGAGTTAAATATATTAAGATTTGCACTGGGTGTGACGAGGGTGGACAGGATTAGGGATAAGTATATTAGAGGGTCAGCCCAGGTTGGAAGGTTTGGAGACAAAGCCAGAGAGGCAAGCTTACATTGGTTTGGACATCTGCTGAGGAGGGATGCTAAGTATATTGGGAAAAAGACGCTAAGGATGAAGTTACCAGGTAACAGGAAAAGAGGAAGGCCTAAGATAAGGTTTATGTATGTGGTGAGAGAGGACATGCAGGTGGTTGGTGGGACAGAGCAAGATGCAGAGGACAGGAAGAAATGGAAACAGGTGATCCGCTGTGGCGACCCCTAACGGGAACAGCCGACAGAAGATGATGATGATATATATATATATATCTATCTATCTATATATATATATATATATATATATATATATATATATATATATATATATATATATATATATATATATATATATATATATATATATATATATATATATATATATATATATATATATATATATGTATATATATATATATATATATATATATATATATATATATATATATATATATATATATATATATATGTACATACACATGCACATACATTTACATAATTACATACATTTCCTATGCTGGGCACTGCTTATCCCCACACAAACGCACTCAGACTTGCTTACTGGTACTTATATATGTTTACTACTGCTTATTTGTGCTTACACCTGCTTACTAGTGCCTTATTCATTATGACACTACCACTTTGATTGAATGACATAAGTTAAATATTTAATGTGGTACTCCAGTTCACATTTACATGTTATTATATAGGTTATACAGCAAAACAATGTATAAATATGTTCATATACCCATTCTGCATGGAAAATGATATGTGATATAGTGGGACTCAAACCATGACTGCCTGTTTATTAGGCTGATGCTCTAACTACTAATCTATTGACATTAACATTGATTCCGCAAGTTCTTTTCTATTTGAATGATTTTGATGTGTAAGCTATGCTAAGCAGGGGGCAGCGACATGCAAACATGCTGTGCTTCACTTACACTTTCAATAATGAAGCAATACAAATGTAAAATTTGGACACGGGGGAATTTAATTGTGGTAGTTCTAGGGACGGGGCTTAACATTTCACTATGTGCTTGTGTGTTTACTACTTTGAGTTTATTTCAGTATTTGTCGACACTCTTGTATGCTTAGCATACATTTCAGTATCCACGGACGCTGACTTAATTGCTTACTATTAGAGGCGGGCTCTAATAGTAAGCATAGTAGTTTGTGCAACTGTGGGGGCATGCTTACGCTTCCATAGAGCACTTAAACATGCCCCCTGCACTCGCACATGTTTCCTGTGCATGTCGAGGGTGCGGCAGCACGCTCTCATAAATATTCATATGGCGCTGCTGCACCATCTGTAAGGAGGATGCTCGGCTCAAGGCTAAAACTGTCCTTGCGCCACGCTTCATGAATCCCGGGGATTGCTGAAATCAGGTCTTACATTACCATCACAATATACAAAGTTAGTATCAAATAATTTTCTTTGGATGATGAGAAAACATTTTACAGAAAACAAACAGAAGCACATAAGTTCTAAGTTTATAGAAAAACATTAAAATGACAAAAACCTTATGAATAGGAATCCCAACATAAAAGCTTAGTCATTCTTATATATCTGCACACAAAATAGCATTAACACTTTTGATACAGATATAATCAAGACTCTTAGAAAGCATGAACTGGCTTATTTGCATCAGTTACTAGACTCTGGAAAAGTTTTAACAATGGAACAAATAAGAAACACATTTGATTTAGGTAATGATCTATGGCTAAGCATACAACACCTAAGACAGCATTTCTTAAACAGAATAGAGACAATGCAATTAACAATCAGGCAAAATATACCTAAATTTAAAAAACACTTGGTCTTTTCAACAGCACAAGATGTTAATGGAAAAGGTTTCTTATCAAACATTTATAAAATAATTAAGAAAATGAAATGATATCATACAGAGAATGTTTGGAACACTATAAAACAAAAAAAATAATCAAATACCAAATGACAGTGACAAGAAATTAATATTTCTGTCCACAAAGCAAATATCTTTTTCATTGCATTGGAAGCTGTTTGCATGGAAATGTATTCATAGGTCCCTAAAATGGAAATAATACTTAGAATATAGGATGTTGGAGATGTAAAAGGAACTTGACAGCAGGTTGGAGGCATATGTTTTATCATTGTCATTTACTTAAACTATTTTGGGACAAAGTTAATTTTTTCTTGCAAATAGTTTTTAATGATAATTTCCATTTGTCTACATATTTGATTTTGTTTAATGCTCGCATACACCAGTGGGTTGCTAGAACAAAGCTTTCACTTTTATGGACACTACTGGCCATATCATGCAAAACCACTACTACAAATTGGAAAAGTGAGACTTCACCCACATTTAAAGAATACAAAAACTTCATATAGAATATGTCACAAATGGAAATGCGAACCATTAGACTGAGAACAGAAAGAACCACATCTTATTACAACTCATGGAATAAAGTGAATGAAATAATTGAGAGAAGTGATTGTAACACCTCATGAAATAAAGTTTGAAATGTAATAATGTGTAACCTATTTTAAACTTAGAAACCTTTGTAAATAGTTTGTTTAGATTTTATAGTCGTTGACTGTATTTAGTTGTTAACCTGTGTAAATTTTGTTTGATATTGCAAAGTTATGAAATTACATTCATTTTGTAAAATCAATAAAAACTTTTAACCAAAAAAAGAGTGTTACTTTGATATGAGAAGCATTTTAGGATCATTGTAAGCAGTTGTCAGGCTGAATCAATTCCAATTAATAAGACAGTTATTACACCAATAATAGAATTCAGTGCTTCTGTCTGTGTAAACAATAATATCCAATTATGTTTTGAATTAATTAAAAAACATTTTATGAGGAGAATAAGTGGCTATGAAGTATTTGAATTACAAAATCCAATAACAGGAGCACAGCAACTGCCAACATAACAGCACACTATTTGGTATTCATCATGTGGCTCTCCATGATGTGTAGAGCCCCAAAACAAAAGGAAACAGCAGAATATGCTAATGAAAGGATAATGAGACAAAATGCTTGCTAATTAACCAATCCAACATGGTAAAGCTATTCACGCAACTATAAAGTGATCATATACACTCACTGTAGGCTTTTGCCTTGGACAACAAAACTCTTTGGACTACAGGTATGATCACTGTGACCTCTTCTCTGGGTCAGTGATCAAGGAGCCTCAATCCTCACCATTGACACTGGTGTGAAACATTCATTGAGAAAGAAAATAGACACACAGTAATTTCAGATGCACCTATTTGCATCAAGTACAATTTTCCTTAAGAACACACAGGGAATGTACACTCCAGTCCTGGGATTGGGCTACCTCTCCAGGCCCCAAATAAGAATCCCCACTGACTACTACAGAGCTAAGTTCTTAGCCGGGTGTTTCAAGCCAAGTCCTCCACCACCATCTCTGTGAAATCAGTGGTCTCAGTGTCCCTGTTCAAAGTAGCTGACAGACACATTCTCTTTGAGATTTGATTTTCACACACATGCACACACACACACACACACACACACACATGCACACACACGCACACACACGCACACACACACACCTGGGAAAGGCTGGCACAGCTTACTCACTTTGCCACCTCCACTCAGGCTATAAGGTGGATTCACTGCCACCAGCCAGCTACTTTAAGTCCCTTACCAGAGTACCCAATTACTCTTAGTAAAATTAATACCTATACAAATGGTAGTATTAATCAAGTAGCAAGACTTTCAGGAATGTGGAGCCACAGTGCACTAGATAAATGCAGTTACTCTCAAACGTTAAATATTTTCTAAATAAAACAGCCACAATGAAAGGTTTAGATATATTTAATAGTACATAAAAGAAAAGAAAATGAAAATACCTATTAACAATAAACACCAGAGTTTCAATCACAGGAAATATAAAAAACAACACAGATGGAAAAACTCAGACAGACACAGAAAAACAATATTTAGCTAATTTTACTATATTTTCGGACTGATTGAAGAATTACAATTCCCTGGTTACTTACTAAAGCAAGGCAATATGAAGCTGATTGAGTGTCTTATGTTAGTTCCATTAACAACACTGCATCTATCACATCTCCCACTAGTATTCAAATACAATTTCAGTGCTGGCATCAGAATGACATCACATCTGGTCACCTGACTCTGTGGTTCCCACTCTACCCCCCTCACTAGCAATTGAGACAGGATTTAGCACTGTTGTATATAAATACACACATAGAACTTTGTTAAGGATTAATACAGCATCTGGAAGCTATAAAACAATTCCAAAATTTCTACCCTTCCTGCAGAAAGGCTTTTCATAGACATTGAATCTCTGTCTGCATTCAGAACTATGAAATATAATCTTTATGGCTTAAACCACGTCATTTAATTTCAGGATACTTTTCTTAGGGTTAGTTGGGCTGGGCTTACTCCCTTCCCTTCCAGTATCCTCTGTTAAATTATATACAGGTCAGCAGATACAACAATACAGTCTGACATACATGTATATTTCTTTTGGGTTCAGCAGGACCAACTGTTGATACATTTTTAACACAAGCAGCTTTACAAATGCATTTTAATACAAGCATATATACAAATCAGTTTGATATTCAAATGACATATAATTCTTTATAAAACTCCAGTTGGCTATGTTGGCATATGTTATGCATTATCTGCCCTACTCCATCTGGCATAACTGGCACTACCTCACATCATCACAATTTCACTTAAAAAACATGTTAGGGTTGCTACTGCTATTATTATGCTGTATGTGCAACAGGCTATAAATCAGGGTGCTGCTGTTGCTGCTGACAGATCTTGGGGAAGAAGATGTGTTTAGAATGAGTTTGACGTATCATGTATTAAATGAAACAGCAATTGTTGATTGATAAAGGGAGGACAGGGAAACCTGGAGGAAATATTCAACTGCTGCAGCTACCACCTCAGGCCAAAGAGAAATGATGGAGAACACATCCCAATGAAAACAAAAGTATGTGTAGCATTATGTTTACCAGCTACTGATATTTTCCTAAGACACACAGAGGATATATTAGGTGTGTCACACACATTAGGCTCTAGAATACTACACCAGTGTCTAAATGCAATACTATGCAAGGGAGCATATCTGTTTCACACAAATTCCACAGGACAGAAAATGGACTATGCAGGAATTCTATGCAATAGCACCTTTCCAAAAGTGTTGGGGGCCCATAGACTACACACACACATAGAAATAAAACCTCCACTCAGTGAACAGGAAAGGAAATACATCAACAGAAAAGGATTACACCCTATAAACTGTCAGGTTGTCTGTAATGCCCATGAGACCATCCACAATGTCTGTGCAGGTAAAGCAGGCAGTTTTTGTGGCTCACACATATAGCACACTTGTGAGTGAGACACCAGGTTTGGTAGGGGTGACATTCTTCAAGGGAATTTAGTTGGGGATGCAGGATGCTCATGACACTCATGAGAAACACACACAACTCCACTGAGCAAGGATACAATGAGGCCATGCTCAGACTAAGAATATAATTGAAAGTGTGTTTGGTTTGCTTAAATCAAGGTTTCAGTGTCTAGATACATCAGGAGGTGAACTGTAGTAGAACCAGTGCACCTGTGCTGAAATGCTTACTGTCTATGCCATTCTATATGATATAATTATCAGAAAACAGCTTCAACAAAGACATAAAGGGTCAGGACTACAGTTTCAAGGACCACAGGTAGGGCCATCAGCAGTAGCATGTACAGATGAGGGGTCTGAGGGAGAACCACCAGCTGCAGATGGTGCTGGCAGATAGAGGCATGCACAGTATGCCCTGGCTCTGGCTAAGAGGCAAAGGATAGCATACAATCACTACCTAGGTGAAAGTCTAAGATCCCATGCACATACAATAGGAAAATTAATGCCTGTTAACCTCCACAACCTTTACCTTTTAGCCATGAAATGGTTGTGTTCTAATAGTGTCAGACAGGGACAACCCTCAAGAACACAATTTGTAATAGCAGTAATGACAAAGTAAGTGTGGACACTGTAAAGAAAAAAGTTATATAACTGATAACATGTTCAATAATAGCCTCACATCAGGCTGTGTGTCCAATGAATGGTGCACAGCAACAGTTATCCCACTCCACAAAGGGGGTGCCACCACTGATCCCAGGAACTATCACCAAGGCTTTTGACACCATCACCCATTCTGGAATTATAGCTAAACTCACTAAACTAGGTATAAATCCCTACATCACAAGATGGGCTGCCAACTGGCTCACTGACTTAACCCACACTGTAAAATTTGCAGACTCTAAATCTGACCTCAAACCAGTGACAAGTGGAGTGCCACAGGGTTCAGTCCTGGGACCTCTCTTGTTTGGTATCTACTTCTCTGAAGTACATGCTAACACAGAAGGCCTCTGGCTAACAACGTTCGCAGATGACTGCAAACTGGGAGGCATAGTCAAGTCCCCAAATGATGTGGACATCTTACAGAAGGGCCTCGCTGAGACAGATGCCTGGTGTCAGAGCCATGGCCTCAAGCTCAGTGCCAAAAAGTGCAGTGTCATCCCCTTTGGTAAAAACTCTGTACCCATGAACTACCACATAGGCAGCAATCTACTTAACACCAAATGTGTGATAAGAGACCTTGGGACCCAGGTGGACAGTAGTCTTTCCTTTGATAGTCACATCACCACAGTAGTCAGGAAGTCCTTCTATGTGGCACACCTCATCATAAAAGGGTTCTCATCCAGGAAAAAAGAGGTCATTGTTCCCCTCTACTCGACACTCATTAGACCCATTATAGAGTACAATGTCCCTTTTGGAATGTACCTCACAAGACATCTGCAGCAGCTGGAAAGGCCACAGAAGTACCTCACAAAGAGGATTACTGGCCTCAAACAAATGCCCTACACTAACCATCTCAAAAAACTCCAACTTTACTCCATAGCATATCCCCTACTCTGAGGTGACTATTGCCTAACATATAAAGCTATGTCAAACCCAGAGCTGTTGGACATGCTACACTCTAGGGACCTAAACCTTGTCACCACAATAAACAGGACATGCTAGAGGGATAGATTCCTTTTCCAGAGACTTCCCATACTCTGGAACAGGCTACCCATCTGTGTCAAGCAAAGTTCTTCATTAGCACTCTTCAAGAAAAATCTTGATGAGCAGATGGGGAAACAGGAAATACACCCCTGGGATCACTTCTGTGTCTCTGCTCGACAGTGGCACAGGAAAATAACTTTCTTGGGTGGTGTAAGCCAGGGAACCTTGTTAGCTAGGCTTACGTAGGCCCCTGGGCCGATAACCTAGTATCTACCTATGAACCTACGAACCTATGATTACGCTCATACAGAAGTATGTATATGCTCCTAAATAGAGAATTTGTCAAAGGTGTACACTTAAGCCAGTATTATCTCCTGTGTAAGACTTTTGCAATATATAGTTACGTGTTAGAAACAAGAGTGTGCATCAAGCATTTCAATGACCACTGTCTATAAAACATGGAACAGGTCTGTTATAATGCTCAACTATACCAAGAAGCAAAACTGAAGTAACTAATGCTTCCACTGCTATAATGACAGTACCTACAGAAATATGATGCAGTTCAACAATTACAATTACAGATGCAATCATTCACAAATGAGTATGAACAAGAAACCGCAACGTTTGCCCTGCAATACATATTGATAAATCCAATCTTGTGAATAAGCAAGCATTAGCAATCCACTGTATGCATCAGACATATATACAACCGTAAGTCATAAAGACATGTGCAAAGGACAGGGCATCATCATCATCATCATTTGCACACAGTGATGGAGGATAGGAGAGCAAGGCTGCCAACCCTACTGTGTGGCACCATGCCCTCATGATGACTAAGGGGAGAAGCAACTATATCTGTAACCAGACCAGCCTGATCAACTGTATCACCCTCAACCAGTCCAATATCTGAGGTCTGTGTGTCCTTGATATGCATAGGCATACTGACAGTGTCTAAAACATGGGCAGGGGATGTGGGAGTCATAGCGTCAGTGTCAGACTGATTTTCTGTACCCCCATACTGTGTCACTTCATCAACACTATCATAATCAGCAGCTACCAATACTGCAACATCAGGTTCATAGGCTCATAGGTTCATAGGTTCATACTAGGCTATCTGCCCTAGGGCATTTATAAGCCTAGCCAGAGTATGTTTGGCTTTCGCCACCCATTTTAAATTAATTTTGCTATGCCCTGTTTCGAGGTTAGTATACTGTGCCTCTGTCTAACAGTAACACAGAAGTGATACCCAGGGTAAACCTATGATCTCCCATCCACTCATCAAGATTCCTCTTGAAGAGAGTCAATGAGGGACTCTGCCTAACATAGACTGGGATTTTATTCCAGAGTGAAGGGAGCCTCTGGGTTATGAATCTGTTCCTCCAACATGTCCTATTTATTTCAGTGCTGAGGTTCAAGTCTCTCAAGCGTGTAGCTCGATGGGATTTGGATTTTTTGAGGTGCAGTATGTCCCTTAATTCCGGGTTGGACATGGCTTTATACGTCAGGCACAGGTCGCATCTGAGCAGGCGGTATGCCACTGAGTAGAGCTGGAGTTTCTTTAACCGGGCAACATATGGCATCTGTTTGAGCCCTATGATCCTCTTGGTGAGGTACTTTTGGGGTCTTTCCAGTTGCTACAGGTGTTTGATAAGGTACATCCCAAAGGGCATTGTACTCGATTATGGGCCTGATGAGGGATGAGTAAAGAGACACGATGACCTCCCCTAATCTAGATGTGAATCCCTTCATGATTAGGTGGGCTATATAAAATGTTTTTTTAACCACTTTGGCCATGTGGTTGTCAAATGAGAGATTCCTATCAACTTGGTTCCCCAGGTCTCTAATTACTTCTTCTGTACTTAATCGATTACCACCTATGTGGTAATTTGTGGGCACTTTGTTTTTGCCAAAGGAGATGACTATACACTTTTTGGCATTTAGCTTGAGGCCATGGCTCTGGCACCAGTTGTCTGTTTCTATGAGGCCCTTTTGGAGGATGCTTGGATCAGCTGGAGAGTCAATTATGGCGCCCAGTTTGCAGTCATCTGTGAACTTGGTCAGCCACAGTCCTTCTGTGTTGGCCTGTAGCTCCGAGAAATATATACTGAACAAGAGAGGTCCTAGGACTGAGCCTTGTGGGACACCACTTGTAACTGGTTTGGAGTCTGACATGGCTCCAGCAATTCTAACCATGTGGGTTCTGTCCTTGAGCCAGTTTGCAACCCATCTAGTGACATAGTGGTTTATATTTAAGCTGGTGAGCTTATCTATAATGCCCAAGTGGGGTATTGTATTGAAGGCTTTTGCGAGGTCCAGGTAGGCTGTGTGGACCACCTTCCCTTCATCAATGGCCTTGGTGACTGTTTCAAAGAAGTCAACCAGGTTTAAGAGGCAGGATCTGCCCTTAACAAAGCCGAACTGGGTAGGATCCAGTGTCTGTAGGTCCCCAATATCTTTATTTATGAGGTCCATGATGATCCTTTCCATAGCTTTGCAGACCAAGCTAGTCAGGCTTATGGGGCAATAGTTTCCAGGATCCGTTGAGGGACCACCTTTGTGGAGAGGGACAACTGTTGCTGTACGCCACTTTTTGGGTACATATCCTGTAGTAAGGCTGAGATTGAACAGTAGTTTTATGTTTGGGTTTAGCTTTTCTTGGAGTTCATGTAGGATGCAGCCCGGGACACTGTCTGGTCCCATTGACGCTGTGTTATTTGCTTTGGAGAGGGCGTCTCTTACCTGAGCATCTGAGATGTCAGGGGGGCAGCACTCTGCTGGGATAGATATTTGCCCTTTTGGTGGGGGGGGGGATAAGTTTGCGCTGAACCTGTCAGCTAGGATGTTGGCAATGTCTGTGGGTTTGGTGTATTTTTTGTCATTTTGGACTAATTCTGAGCATATCTGGGAATTCCCACCCAGGTTCCTAACATAACTAAAGAAAGCCTTGTGATTATCCTAAGTGTCCTGTGCAATTTTTCTCTCGAAGCTGGCCTTAGACGATTTTATGAGTGCCCTTAGTTTTTTGCTAATACTGATCAGAGATGCCTTCCCTTTTTGGGATTTTGCTCTATCATGTAGTAGCTTCCTCCTTCTATTGTATAGTTTGTTTATGGCTGGGGTCCACCAGACAGGATATCTGACTTTGGAGGATTGGGTCTTGGTTTTATTTGGGATTGCATGATCCATGCATTCCTGAAGGTGTTCATAGAATGCATTTATAAAGGATTCTGTGGTCTGGGCCATATTTTCCACAGGCCCGGGGGCTTTGAAGGATTCCACCTCAGTTTTGAGGAGTGTGAAATTTGCTTTAGAGAAGTTTTTCACTGTGGTTTTCTGGGCAGGGGGTGGGTTCGGGATGTGAATATCCAGTGAGATCAGTTTATGGTCTGATCTTACCAGTGAGGGATACACTTCTGGTCTGGATCATAGACTCCCCATGTTGGTGATGATCAGGTCCAGTATGTTTTCCCCTCTTGTGGGAGTGGTAACAAGTTGTTCCATACCATTTGAGTTTATGAATTCTAGGAACCTTTGGGCTAGGGTGTTGGAGCTAGAGTAATGCTCCCAGTCTATGTTTGGGTAGTTGAAGTTGCCCAATATAATGGTGTTTGGAGAGACCTTCATATTTTCCAGAGTTCTCAGGAAGGCTGAGTGGGGTTCCTGGGTTTGGGAGGGTGGTCTGTAGCAGGCTATAAACTGGAAGGCAGTTTTACCCACTGTTAGTTGCACATGGATAGTCTCTGATGCTTTGTGCTTTGCCACCAACCTGGAGGTGTGGGTATCTTTGATGAATATCGATACTCCCCCTCCTTTTGTGGTTCGGTCCAAGTTTTGGGGTCGATAAGCATGGTATGAGGTATAACCTGGTAGTGCTGGGGTGCTCTCCGGAGCCCTGAACCAGGTTTCTGTTACTGCATAGATATTGATGTTCTCCATGCTAAGGAGAGTTTAAAGTGCATGCATCTTGAGGTTTAGACTTCTGGCGTTGAGTAGCATTACTCTTAGTTTCTTATCCCTTGTGATACCTATGGAGGTGGGTTTGTCTTTTGAGCCTTGCCTAAAAAAGGCACTATGGGGGTAGCAAGAGCCTTTGCCAATATCCGAAAGCCCAGGGGTGACAGGTGCAAGCCATCCCTAGTGAAACATCGTGGCTTGTCGAGCATATCATCCCAGGCTGACAGGCATTAGATCCTCTTTGAATGACACCAGTACTTAAGCCAATTGTTGAAATTGATCATCTTGTCTTCATATTGTGGCATCATTCTTGGTGAGGGTAATATGCTACTCAAGGTCAGGGTCATACCGGCCTGGGCTACATGTTCAGAGAGCTCTTCTATGTCTCTTTTCATGTAGTCCAGGGAGGTACGTCTCAGGTCATTCACACCAGCATGGACAATGACTGAGTCATATTTGTACTTGCCTTGGAGAGACCTGAGTGCTTGTGTTATGTGGCGGATCCTAGCACCCGACAGGCTGCTCACCGTGACCTTCTCCTTGTTCAGCCTGGTGAGTGGGATGTCAGTGTGCCTGACAATAGAGTCACCTATTACAAGTGTATCAGGTGTGTTGTTTAGCCTTAAGGGCTTTGACTGTTCGGCACACTGGCTTTGTGAGATATGTGTTGCACGTGTTTTGTTTTGGGGTAGTGGTTGCTTGGGTGTCTGCTTTGGAGGTCTCTGCTGCTTAGGCAGATATTTATTTAGAGCCTCCAAGTATGTTTTGTGTGATTATGTGTTTGGTTTGCTGTCGTGGTAGGTCTATGTGAGACTGGAATTGTAGTGAGTGTGGTTTCCTTCTCCTCCTGACTGGTTATGCCAGTACTGAGTTGAGAGAGCTTAGCCTCCAGTTTGGCTATATGGTTGCATCTCTCACATGTGTTGGAATTTGTTGGGAGGAGGAGAGGGTTGTCTGTGTACATGAGGCAGTTGTAACATTGCCTCAAGATTCCCAGGTTCACCAGCTGGACTGGAGAGGAGATTGACAACTGACCTTTGGACATGCTAGAATAATATTGAGAATTCCTTTATAATTGAAAACAAGGGCCAATGGGGAGTGAGGGTGTAGTGCTTTTAATTTTTAGTGCTGACTTATATAATTGCTTTAGTGAGGAAGTGCCAGGTAACATAAGTGCAATGAGTTATAGGTAACTTAAATGCAAAAATGACAAACAGTAACTTTCTTTCAAGTGAAACAAGGAAGTAAGTACAGTAAGCAATGCAGATATCACTAGGGATCCACAGAAGTGCTGAGAAGCCGCGTTTTAGGTGGAATTAGCGTTCCAGGGACATAACAAGCAAACAAACAACAAGCATACGAACAAAGCTAGATTTGGCAGGCCTGGATCTAGTTTATGCTACAGCAAACAAGGTGTACCAATTTCAGTAAGAAACAGTTCAAATATGGAGGCACTATAAACCTTTGACCAGAAATTCCCAGCTCAGAAGGGCAAAGTCCAGCCTCTCCTCCCACAAGAGTGCAGACCACAAACCTTCTTAATGTAAAATAACTGGCCTGAAGCCCAAGTGCATAAACCAGAACTAATATACTTTAGGAATAACAGACACTGTGCTCTCAATCAGCAGTTCCCAACTTAGAAGGATGAAAGCTACCTGTCCTGCCACCAGAGTGGATGCCACAAACCTTCCTAATGTAAAACAACTGGTCTGAAGCCCAAGTGCTTAATCCAAAAGACTTAAAATGATAGCTACACTTTAATCAAGTTACTACCAAGCAGTAATAAATACAAATTAATACTTTAAAGAATGCCTGGATTAGTGCTCAAGTTATACAAACAAAGCTAGATTCAGCAGGCCTGGATCTAGTCTATGCTACAGCAAACAAGGTGTACCAATTTCAGTAGAAGCAGTTCAGATATGCATGCTCTATAAGCCTTTAACCAGAAGTTCCCAGCTCAGAAGGGCAGAGTCCAGCCTCTCCTCCCACAAGAGTGCAGACCACGAACCATCTTAATGTAAAATAACTGGCCTGAAAGCCCAAGTGCTTAAACCAGAATTAATACACTTTTAGAATAACAGACACTGAGCCCTCAATCAGCAGTTCCCAACTTAGAAGGATGTAAGCTACCTGTTCTGCCACTACAGTGCAGACCACAAACCCTCTCAATGTAAAACAACTGGTCTGAAGCCCAAGTGTTGAAACTAAAAGGCTTAGAATGAGTTACACCAAGCAGTAATAAATACAATTGAGTACTTTTAAGATGACACAAAAGCAAAATAAAGTAGGAAGAAACACAAGTACAGTAAAAGCAGATGAATTTTTTTTTTCAGAAAAGTAGCAAAAGCAATAGTAAATACAATTAGAAGGATGTAAGCTACCTGTTCTGCCACTACAGTGCAGACCACAAACCCTCTCAATGTAAAACAACTGGTCTGAAGCCCAAGTGTTGAAACTAAAAGGCTTAGAATGAGTTACACCAAGCAGTAATAAATACAATTGAGTACTTTTAAGATGACACAAAAGCAAAATAAAGTAGGAAGAAACACAAGTACAGTAAAAGCAGATGAATTTTTTTTTTCAGAAAAGTAGCAAAAGCAGTAGTAAATACAATTCTCATGCAGTGCAAGCTGGCACACTTGAATATGTAGCAATATTAGTCCACACACAGTTTGAAAAAATGTAATTAAATTAAAAAGGACTAAAAGCAAGTGCAGAAAGGGTTAATTAGGTAGAATGCGGTAAAGAGATGGGCCTGGCAGAGTGTCTTAGATCAAATCTACAGTGGGGCAGGCACTGCAAAAGCCACCAAATTTAAACTACAACCAAGAACTGGGAGGGGGGTGGAAAAACAGTTTCAACACAGATGTGAGGAATGTGCAAATTATAAAGCCAAAAAATATATACTGTTCTCTCTCTCTCTCTATATATATATATATATATATATATATATATATATATATATATATATATATATATATATATATATATATATATATATATATATATATATATACAACAGATGGTAAGAGTCCCACATTGCCACTCTCAGGATCACCTAGGATAACAAGCTATAAACACAAGCAGAAAAATGGAAAATAAAATTGATCACTTATTTTCCTTATAATTGTATGTTAAAATTCTTATCAGATGCTAAAGCTACAAAAACTTTCCTGTCATTTAAACTTGAATCTACCTGATATGAAGTATTAAAAATAAAAAATAAAATGTGTGCTTACCATATGCAGGTGGGCTGGCAACCTAAAATACATAAGTGCCTGTATGCCTGGAATGAGAAGGAAAGAAATCTACTAAGTATCATAATTCAAATGAAACAAGAAAAAAATAACAGTAATCTTAAGAAATAAAGATTAAAAATGCACTCACAAAATATGTATTGAACAGTTAGATTCCCACTCCAAAATTCAAAGTAAACTCCACTAGTTCTGTATGACTGCAGTCTGACTCACAGTTATTACTCTCCCTCTCTCTCTCTCTCTCTATATATATATATATATATATATATATATATATATATATATCAGCCATTTTAGATATACACATATAAAGATATAACAATAACACTTGATTTTTGCATACCTGGAAGGTCTGCTTGTGACACTTTGGGTAGGTTGTCCATATCTGAACCAACATCAAGGATTATGGTGGAACCCTCTGCCAAGCTATCTTGTTCTCTCACAGTGGACAGGAACTCCTCGGTTTAAGTTAGTGATGGCTTGGTAGCAAGACTGTCCCCTGTAGCCACCTGTTCCTGAGCAATTATAGTGGCCCTCGAGCAAGCAGAGGTTATTATGCCACTTGTCCAGTGTCACATATGGGAGGAGGCTCTCCCATACCCTCTGGCAGCATTAATATCATTGACCACCTGCTGCCTTATCTCGTCTTGAGCAGATCGGTCACCTCCACCTTTTCCTAGCAGAAAAGCTCTATGGCACTGTAAAGCCTAAATAATTGCTTTACTTTCTGCTTCACTATATGGTGGCTTATGGGGTACAAATTTTTTTCTTGGGTGCCATATCCCTGTATGAGATGAGACACAAAATAGACAAAAAAATAAACATATAATAAACAGGATGGATATGAACTCATTTCTGTGTTACTGTAACCATCCAATATGCAAACAAACTATTTAAACGTGTTGAGTCCTCACTATAACCACACCCAAGTTAGGACACCCCCAACCCTCCATAACAAAACAATAAGTGTATTTAAATCTCAAATATCAGCACAGATCTTTTAACACTTCTGTAATGGAGATAATACAGGTTTAATTTGTAATACATTGCAGAATATAACTACCATATTCACTGCTGAGTTCGGTCAGGTAGAAATACACAAGAAGAACAAATGTTTCTTGTCCTGCAACACAGATAAAAATGTCAGACCTTCCAACATCCTTACAATATAATCATCTGCAATGTGTGTGCCAACATGACATACAAACTACAATAATACAATACAATACAATAATTTGTTAAGTACTTTCTGATTGGTAGACCGAAGGAGGAGAAGAGGGGGAAGGCATGCCCGAAGGCAGGTAAAGGCTAGGACTGTGATAGTGAGGGTCAGAACTTTGAATGTTGGCAGTATGACTGGTATAGGAAGAGAGCTAGCTGATATGATGGTCTGAAGGAAGGTTGGTATATTGTGTGTGCAAGAGACCACATGAAAGTGGAGCAAGGCTAGGTTTATAGGAGGCGGTTTCAAATTGTTTTATCACGGTGTGGATGGGAGGAGAAATGGCGTAGGCATTATCCTGAAGGAACAGTATGCTAAGAGTGTTTTGGAGGTGAAAAGAGTGTCAGATAGAGTGATGTTTATGAAGCTGGAAACTGATGGTGTAATGATGAATGTTGTTAGTGCATATGCTCCACAAGTTGGGTGTGCGATGGATGAGAAAGAAAAATTTTGGAGTGAGTTGGATGAAGTGGTGATATCTGTACCCAAGGGTGAGAGACTGGTGATTGGAGCAGATTTCAATGGGCATGTTGGTGAAGGGAACAGAGGGGATGAGGAAGTGATGGGTAGGTATGGTGTTAAGCAAAGGAATGCAGAAGGTCAGATGGTAGTGGATTTTGCGAAAAGGATAGACATGGCTATGATGAATACGTATTTTAACAAGAGGGAGGAGCATAGGGTGACATACAAGAGTGGAGGAAGATGCACACAGGTGGATTATATCTTATGTAGAAGGGCCAGTCTGAAGGAGATTGGAGACTGTAAAGTGGTGGCAGGGGAAAGTGTAGTTAGGCAGCATAGGATGATGGTTTGTAGGATGACATTGGTGATCAAAAAGAGGATGAGTGTGAGGGAGCACCAAGGATCAAATGGTGGAAATTGAAAAAGGATAATTGTGAGGTGATGTTCAGGGAAGAGTTAAGACAGGCACTGGGTGGCAGTGAAGAGTTACTGAATAGCTGGGCAACTACAGCAGAGCTAGTAAGAGAGATGGCTAGAAAGGTGCTTGGTGTGACATCTGGAAAGAGGAAGGAGGACAAGGAGACCTGGTGGTGGAATGAAGAAGTACAGGAGAGTATACAGAGAAAGAGGTTGGTGAAGAAGAAGTGGGATTGTCAAAGAGATGAAGAAAGTAGACAAGAGTATAAGGAGATGAGATGCATGGCAAAGAGAGAGGTGGTGAAGGCTAACGATAAGGCATTTGAAGAGTTGTATAAAAGGTTGGAGACTAAGGAGGGAGAAAAGGACCTGTACCAATTGGCTAGACAGAGGGACCGAGCTAGTAAAGATGTGCAGCAGGTAAGGGTGATAAAGGATAATGAGGGAAATGTACTCACAAGTGAGGAGAGTGTATGGAGCAGATGGAAAGAGTACTTTGAGGGGCTGATGAATAAAAAGAATGAGAGGGAGAGAAGGTTGGATGATGTGCTGATAGTGTATCATGAAGTGCAATGGATTAGCAAGGAGGAAGTAAGGATAGCTATGAAGAGGATGAAGAATGGAAAGGCTGTTGGCCCAGATGACATACCTGTGCAAGCATGGAGGTATTTAGGTGAAATGGCAGTGGAGTTTTTAACTAAATTGTTTAATGAAATATTGGAAAGTGAGAGAATGCCTGAGGAATGGAGAAAAAGTGTTTTGGTACCAATTTTTAAAAATAAGGGTGATGTGCAGAGCTGTAGTAACTACAGAGGGATAAAATTGATCAGTCACAGCTTGAAGTTATGGGAAAGAGTAGTGGAAGCTAGGTTAAGAAGGGAGGTGATGATTAATGATCAGCAGTATGGCTTCATGCCAGGAAATAGCACTACAGATGCGATGTTTGCTCTGAGAGTGTTGATAGAGATGTATAGAGAAGGTCTGAAGGAGTTGCATTGTGTCTTTGTGAATTTAGAGAAAGCATATAACAAGGTGCCTAGAGAGGAGTTGTGGTATTGTATGAGGAAGTCGGGAGTGTCAGAGAAGTATGTAAGAGTGGAGCAAGATATATACGAGGGTAGTGTGACTGCGGTGAGGTCTGCAGTGGGAGTGACAGATGCATTTAAGGTGGAGGTGGGATTACATCAAGGATCAGCTCTGAGCCCTTTCTTATTTGCAATGGTGATGGACAGGTTGACAGACGAGATCAGACAGATATCTCCGTGGACTATGATGTTTGCAGATGACATTGTGATCTGTAGTGAGAGTAGGGAACAGGTGGAGGAGACCCTGGAGAGGTGGAGATATGCTCTAGAGAGAAGAGGAATGAAAGTCAGCAGGACTAAGACAGAATATATGTGTGTGAATGAGAGGGAGGATAGAGGAATGGTGAGGATTCAGGGAGTAGAGGTGGCGATGGTGGATGAGTTTAAGTACTTGGGATCAACAGTTCAGAGTAATGGTGAGTGTGAAAGAGAGGTGAAGAAGAGAGTACAGGCAGGATGGAGTGGGTGGAGAAGAGTCTCAGGAGTGATTTGTGACAGACGAGTACCAGTAAGCGTGAAAGGGAAGGTCTATAAGAGGGTAGTGAGACCAACTATGTTATATGGGTTAGAGACAGTTGCACTGACAAAAAGGCAGTAGTCAGAGCTTGACGTGGCAGAGTTGAAGATGTTAAGATTTGCACTGGGTGTGACGAGGATGGACAGGATTAGGAATAAGTATATTAGAGGCTCAGCCCAGGTTGGAAGGTTTGGAGACAAAGCCAGAGAGGCAAGATTACATTGGTTTGGACATGTGCTGAGGAGGGATGCAGAATATATTGGGAAAAAGATGCTAAGGATGAAGCTGCCAGGTAACAGGAAAAGAGGAAGCCCTAAGATAAGGTTTATGGATGTGGTGAGAGAGGACATGCAGGTGGTTGGAGTGACAGAGCAAGATGCAGAGGACAGGAAGAAATGGAAACAGTTGATCTGCTGTGGCAACCCCTAACGGGAGCAGCTGAAAGAAGAAGAAGACTTTCTGATTGGTAGACCCCAATGGACATGTGCTGGAAACAACACCTCTCCATGCATAGTACTGAATTACCAGTGTTCCCCAAGGTTGTGTACTCAGTCCCTTGCTCTTCACCATACTCACCCATAACTGGACTGCAGAACATAACTCAAACCATATTATAAAATTCACTGATGATACCACAGTCCTGGGTGTCATTAGTCATGGGAATGAACATAACTACAGGGATGAGGTGAACCCTTTGATTGCCTGGTGTGACAGGAACAACCTGGACCTGAATTTTAATAAGACCACAAAAATGATTATGGACTTCAGGAGAAAGGCAACAGTTCACCAACCACTCACTATCGAAAGGGAGGTTGTAGAGAAAGTCAAAGCAGCCAAGTTCCTGAGCCTTCACATTTCAGATAACCTCTCCTGGATGGAAAGCTCAAAAACTCCAGGCTCCCACTCTCTGCTCTTACTACTTTTTTCAGGGAAGCTATCAACAGCATCTTCAGTAGCAACTTCATGGTTTGGCAACTGAGAAGAAGAAATTACAGAGGGTGGTAACGGTGACTGAGAAAATCTTGGGCACAAACCTCCCTTCTATTATAGAGCTTTTCCTTACAAGAGCAGGAAAGAAAACATACAAAATACTAGCTGATTCGACCCATCCATCCCACAAATGGTTCTCACAACTTGCATCTGGAAGGAGGTACCGCAGGGTCCAGTGTAGGACTACCAGATTCAGGAACAGTTTGTATCCTACAGCTCTGAGACGTATTAATTCAGACACCAGCCATAATACCTGATATACTGAAGCCTCTTTTTTTCATTTAATCCTGCTGCTCTGCACAATTACCACCAGTATTACTATTATGCAATGTGATGGTTATACTAAGTCAAGTCTAAGGTTAACAAGTGCTATACAGTAACTAAACAGTTGCTATTAATTATTCTCTATTTATTCTCTATCTTAACTGTGAAGTGGTTTGGTAGTGGGTTTTTATTTATTATTTATCATTGGATAATGCGTATTGAGCATGTTTATGTAATGTGAACTACATCCTGCATGTCATATATGTTATTTTCTTTCTTATGTTATTCTCTGATACCGCTGTATCTATGTTATTTGCGCTGAATTTCTCTCATGAGCTATCATTTGTAATTTTGTTTAGGCTGCACTTTTGTGGTCCTAAATGACAATAAAGTTTCTTTGAATCTTTGAATCTTTGAAGTAGCATTCAATAGCACAATTGTAGAAACACAGATGTGGCTATGACAAAAGGAAGGGATAACCCTTTGGCAAAAGGAAGGGATAAAAGTGAACAGTGTAAAATTGTAAAAATACTTTTCAGGAGTCACTACAATTCACCTTTTATGGTTAAACTAAAAGCATTTGTTGAGGAAATAGCAACATACCTTGACAACACAGCACTGTGGAAAATAGATAAATCATCTAAAGTTTTGTTTTACAAGCAGTACCGAGCTCTGTGCTTCAAAACAGTCTTTCCAGTACAACACAAGGGAAATAGCTACACAATTGTATGTAATGCAGAGTCAGCCCTGTGAGCTCTGTGAATATGCAAATGAGGTGTGAAATCATTAGTATTGGTGAACACCTCAATCTGCACTAACTGTAGAAAATGTAAACATGGTATAAGGACATACACAATTACATGCACACACCTCAGCATTGTAAGGACCAGCATTGAAAAGTGTTCCTTGTTAATGACTTGGAGGTGTCTATGATTACTCCAACTGCAGGAACAACTAACTTTCACTGTCTCCCCTCTTTGATACACACCTACTGAGGGTGTATCGGGGGAAAAGATTTAACAAAAATTCTGAAAGTACATTGACTGACATGAGATTGACAGTCTAACATTAAAATGCTGGCTTAAATGACTACCATTACTGGCCCTTAGTAATAAATGTTGCTCATATTAAACTTAATTCTTTAACTATTGGTAAATATAACATATGGCATTAAAACAGAGATAGAGTTACTATTAGGAAAGCATAGATAATTATATGTGAAACCAGTGTTTGCAGTCTTTCTTTAATATCATTTGAGTGCATGCCTATGATAACTCTTTGTAATATCTCATTCATCCAGACATTGATTCAGATGCAAAAAAGACAACTTTCTTAACTTGTTTCTTTTGCACTTTCAGTGTGACTTAATACAATGTCACATTATCATTATATCTAAACTATTTTATCACCTTGCTAGTGTATATCTTTATCTTTGGCAGATCTGGGAAATAGTGTAAAATGATTGCTTTTGATACCCATGTTTGGGGATTCAAATCCATAGAGGTTCCTGCTACATCATGATGCATTTGGGTAAGCACCTGCATGTAAAGTATTTGATCTACAATATTTTTTCTTGTATTATTTACATGCCATTTGGCATTGTCCACCATTGACTGGCAGTGTTCAATAGCAGTAAACTGCATTTCACTGCCTGAGGTAAAAACTGTTAAAGTTTATTGGAATGCCATCAATAGCATAATGAAGATTGGCATTGTTGCATTTTACTCAGTAGTTTGAACAATACTGATTGATAAATTAAACTTGTTTCATTCCGATCTCTGTGGGATAATGTGAAAGGGTATTCAGTTTAAAGAAAGAGTACAGGTGATGCAGGGATCAAAACCTGTTCCCAAATCATTTCACTGATGAAATGCATAATAATTCTTCACACTCTTTTTATTGTATAAATGTTTTGATAATGAAACTTCAAGTAATCTCAGTACTGACTAAAACTGACAGACAGATCAGTAATTTGAAATGATTTATATATGAATTGTGTGTGCTGTGTGAACAATGAACGGATTTCTGCTGGTCCCTGTGTCCTTCTCCATTAACATAGCATAAGCTAAAGTCCTGATATTGTGAGACATATATGATATACTGTTGTGGCAATGATATGTAAGATGGCTGAATGTTTCACTGAAATTCAGTACTAGCTGTGCTCATTGCATATACATTGTAATTCATTTCTTGTGCCTTCAGCTTTTTATTCCTCAAAAGCTGTTTGAGTACTTTTGCGAAATGTTGTCTTCTGCATTTATTTGCTGCTTGGCAACACAAAAATCACTTTCATGGTTTAATGGAAAAAGTGAAAAATTTAGTATAGGCTGCCATAGATATAACAATTATGCCTGGTGTTATTTGTGAGTAACCTGCAACATGGTTAATACGTACTTCAATAAATGTACCTGACAGATGTCAAATTATGTGGAACATGGTGAAACTGAATTTAATTGAGAGAAATAAGGCCAATAAAGCATTGTTTGAATCCTGTGTAGAGATCACATTGCAGTTAGTCACAATATGTACATTTTTTGTTTGTTTTTATTTAGGTTTCATTGCTCTTCGCTTGGCAGCATGCAAACAGGGTTCATTACCTAAGTAAAAAAGTGAAATATTTAGTTTCGGCTGCCTTAGTTACAGCAAATATGCCTGGCATTGTTGAGCAGCACCCCACTAGAACAGGGAGAGTACTTCAGTAAAAGCAGCAGACAGTTACCAAATTATGTGGAACATGGTATAACTGAAGTGAATTGAGAACAATAAGGTCTATGAAGAATTCTTCAAATCCTGTATAGATATCACAAACCAATTAGTCTTACTGTGTGATCTTTCTTTCATTTTTAAAGTTCACTTGCTCTTTGTTTGGCAGTGCACATCACTACCTAAAGAAAAAGTGAAAGATTTAGTTTAGTATGCCTCGGGTAGTGCAAATATTTCTGGCAATGATATGCTTTCCACAGCACTCTGAACAGTACTGAGAGGAGAAATTCCATTTGTCATATGATTGTCTCTGTGCCATACGGTGTAAGTGCACAGACTTTAGATCAAGAAGACAACTAATTAAGGGTTAAAATCCAGCTATATAACATTTTTAAAAGGATGTAAGAAGCTCATTTCTCACAAAATTTTGAATAGGACTTTAACACTTAATAAACACTTAATAAAACTGATAATGTTAAGCCTGTTTCTTGCAAGCAGTGCATCAGTAAGCCTTGCATAATTAAACTCTACTGTTTAGCATATATCATTAATGTTTCACATTTTTTTTATTTTATTTATTTAGCATTTGTTTATCAGGAAAGTCCAACTTGGAACGAGACAATTTTCAGTACAGGTCAAGGGAAAAATGCTCCAGATGCATGTCTTTTTAATGTTGGAGAAAACCGAGGTACCCAGAGAAAACCCACATGAACACAGGGAAGACATGCAGATTCCTCACAGAGTGGACCCGAGCTGAGAATAAAACCACAAGACCTCTTGCTGTAAGGTGACAATGTTAACTGCTGCATCACTGCATCAACCGTATAACAGCAAGCTAATATGTATCCAGTTTCCTAGACATGACAATGATTATATTTCACATAAAATTCACTTTCAGATGTATGATGGGCACAATACTTTTATAATAATCATTATGACTCATCACATATCCCAACTATGTTTTTAGGACTTTTATGTCTTGTGAAGTAGTATGTAACATAAATTGACCTGTATGAATCAGCAAATTCAAAGGCATCCATCTAAAACATATTTGCTAATAGAAATAATGCCTTTTAAATAGAACTAATTATCAGCACACAGATATAGGCCTCTCTGAAGTGTATCTCCATTCATCTAGAAATTACTATAAGTAAAATTTCCAGGTTAGAAGGGTAGCTCTCCTCTGGCAATGTCAATTAATGACGTAAGTTGCAATTTTTTTATCCTTTATCCCATGGGTTCAATTCCCAGCCCGTTACAATAATATTTTAACACTGTGTATGCCCCAACATGACAGCATGTCACAATTCATCATCTTTCTCCATCCAAACTGCAACACTTAAAAGCCATGCCATTGACCATTTCATTATTGAACATTGGAACCTGTGATAAGGGGTTAAGCATCGCACATGTCAAAGCTGAATGCCATGTTTCACAAGTTTACTAGTATGTGATATAAGTATTGCCAATATGTCTGCCAAGGAGCCCATCTGCTTTCAGTTGCATAAATGCAGTTGGCAAAGCTATGCATCTTTGTACAATGCCAGTAACACATGAGATCATTCAGAGCTTCCTTTTGCCTGGCTCATTTATTCAGATCTTCCTTGTGTCTGGCTTGGACACCTGTGATTACAAGACATGGATGTTTCTAAAACCATCTGGACCCACAAAGCTGATATAAGTATATTTTTTAGCACTTGTTCTAACTGTTTCAGTGATATTTAACACTTATGTGCTGCATTTATTGATTTCATTGAATTTATCAATTTCACCCGACACTTGTTAAAGGAACTCCATCTGTTTGTTACTGTACCACTCTTAGGTTGTTTTAAAAGTATTCTGATATTTCCTAACCTCCTCTGATACTGCAAAAGCTGTTCTGAGTTTGCCCAAGTTCTCTTGAGTCTGCCAAAATATTTCTTTAAGTTTTGCAATGTTTTTGTGTGTTGTAAGCATTTTTCAGGATTAGAGAACTTATTTAAAAGGATTCCTGATATTGCAGGAATTCTTACTTCTGTTCTAAAGCTTGTGTTGCTGCACTTGAGCTCATAACCAGTTTGTTTTACATTAAGAAGGTTCTTTTGCACTCTGATGAGAGCAGAGAGCTAAATTCAACACATCCAAGGTGGGAACTACTGGTCGATAGCTTATTGTGTTTTTAAATGATTGACCCGAGGGTTTAACTTTATAAAAGTATTTTGTACTGCTGGTATAAAAGCCTTACATTTTTGTGAGATTGTGCTCATTTATTCAGAGTTTCCTTGTGCCTGCCTTAGACACCTGTGACTACAAAACTTGGATTGCTTCTAAAACCATTTGGATCTACAAAGCTGATATAAATATATTTTTGCACTTGCTTTAACTGTTTCAGTGATATTTAAAATGTCTGTGCTGCACTTTGTTGGTTTTGTTGAATTTATCACTATTTTTAGCCTGGACTTGTTAAAGAAACTTCATCTGTTTGTTACTGTACTACTTTTAGGTTGTTTTAATAGTATTCTGATATTTCCTAACCCGTTCCTGGTGTTTTCATATAAGCAAACCTCTCCAGTTTAAAATCCTTTATAGGAAATGTTCTCCATAGTCTCCCACTGTTCACAGGTAGTACTATAATACTAAACACTCTCACTCTGACCCATACATGACTCTCCCTTACTCCTTCCCATCTGGAAATTGTGTTTCCTTGTCTTACATAGCATAGGCTAGATTCAGACCTGCTAAATTTATACTACTACTGTGCTCTTAAACCAGCCATCTTACATTAAGATGACCTCCCTATATCATTGTGGTAGAAGTGTGCAGCTCAGTACCCATCTGAGTTGGGGATTGCTGGAGAAAGGCTCAGTTTGGGGATTTCCCATTCTTAGTTGTGTTAAAAGTGTGGCTTTCCCATTGTTAGTTGTGTTAAAAGTGTTTAAATTTGTCTGTATATAAGCCTCACATTTGTGCCATTTTGCACTTAGATTACTGGAGCTGAAAAACATTTGACAACTTTATCCAGAGGTCTGGAGTGCATCTGCACTGAAATTTGAAAAACAAGTACATTTTAAGCCAGCACTGCACTTTATTAACTGTATTTAATTGAATCACTGTTTCATTTTTTCTGTTTATGACTGCTATTTACTTTGAAATTGTGTTTCATTGCCTTGTATAGCATAGACAAAATTCAGACCTGCTGAATCTAGATTGTTTGGTATCACTGTGCTCTTAAATCAGCCATTTTGCATTAAGAGGGCCTCCCTGCACCTTTGGGACAGAAGTGTGTAGCTCAGGATTCATATGAGTTGGTGATTGCTAGAGAAAGGCTCAGTTTGGGGGCTTTCCTATTGGTAGTTGTGTTAAAACGGTTTTGATTCGCCTGTATATAAGCCTTATGTCTGTGCAGGTTTGTGCTCAGTTTACCAGAGATGCTCAATGTTTGGCAAATGTACCCAGAGGTCTGGAGTGCATCTGCACAGAAATCCAGGGTATTCACTGAAAAAAATAAGTATATTTAAGCCAGCACTACATTTTGTTAACTGTATTTAATTGAATTACTGTTTCATTTTTGTTGTTTGTGACTAAGTCCAGCTAGCCCACTTCCTTCCCAAATACCACATTCAGAAAAATCCTGCCACAATGGATGAACATTTTCCCATCATTTCTCCTGCCAGCTTGATTGATATGGGTATCTTAAGGCAATTGCTTTGTGTATACTGACAACCATTTACTCCTAATGCAAACTAACACCCTATGTAAGAAATGCAAATATGCTTTGGAATTGGGAGTCAATTCCCTCATGTAAAAACAAACCAAACATCAAGCAGTTTGTCAGCACACCCACTTCACCTGTCAGGCCAACTTCACCTCTCATACAAAATAAGGTCATGACACATAAACCCACATATCCGGAGGTATTCAGTAAAAGCCTTTCAGAAGAACAGATACCTCCCAAATGCACACCCCCCACACTCACCACTAAGCAAAAAGAAACCACTATGAATATCAACACACACACACACACACCCATGTCTCAACAAATAAGACCCTAAGGCAAAACACATCAAATATCTTGGTCATAGGTGACTCCACAGTGAGACACACAGATGTCCCCCTCACCAGACTGAACAAGCAGAAGGTCATAGCCAGCTGCCTATCAAGTGCATGCACTTAAGTCACTCAACAATTACTGTTACTACTCTGTCGTAATCCATGTTGGAGTGAATGACTTGTGACATACCTCTCTGGACTATATGAATAGACATGACAGAACTCTCTGATTATGTGTTCCAGACAGACATGTCCCTAGCCCTAAGCAGTATCCTACTCTCACCAGGATGATGCCACAATATAAACAAAAAATGGTTGGCCTCAACAATTGGCTAAGCTTCTGTTGTCAGTCCAGGGGGATCCAGTATCTGTCAGCCTAGTAGACAGATCTCATTACTTTGATAGAGATGGCCTGCACCTGTCCTCCCTAGGTTGCTGGATACCGGCAAAGTCCCTTACCTCCCCCATAGTACCTTTTTTTAGGCAATGACAAATTTTCCAGTGTAACACAGTCCAATTGAGACAAACTCAGGGTCATGCTGCTTAATGCTAAAAATTTATACTGCACTCCGACATCTGTGTAGTTACCAAGACATGGCTCAAGGCCACTGACAGCACCCCAGCCATACAAGGCTACAATGCTTTCCATGTGTTCAGACCTCAAAATGGGAGTGAAGAAACCGAAGATGGAGGTGTATCCATCTTCATTAAAACCAAATATGCTTTCAGACTGGTCAAACAGCATGACTCTCTCAAACTACTCCTTCTTCTTCTTCTGGCTTTTCCCGGTTAGGGTCACCACAGCAGATCACCTGTCTGCTTATGATTGGCAGTGGAGTTTTATGGTGTTGAGTTGCCAGCCCAGCACCCAACCTTCCACAGAAGGCACACATGCACGGACTCACTCCTAGGGCCAATTTAGAGTATCCAATCCACCTACTGCATGTCTTTGGGATGTTGGAGGAAACCGGAGCACCTGACGGAAACCCACGCAACCACAGGGAGGACATGCAGACTCTGCACAGAGGGTACCCCAACCAAGGATAAAACTGGAGAACCTCTTGCTGTGAAGCAGCAGTGCGAACTACTGCACCATCGTGGCCACCCACTCTCTCAAACTACTCATTGTATAATTAACTTTTGGGAAAGTACCATACCACATTATTGCTAGTTATAGATCCCCCACCAAGAACCATTATAATCACACTGCCTACCTCAATTTAATGGAATTCCTCACCATACAGCCCAACACCCTAGTCATAGGAGATCTCAACTATCCTTCCATAGACAGGGGGACATACACAAGCAAGAACATGCTTGCCCAGACATTCCTGGACTTTGTTAACACAAATGCTCTGGAAAAGATAGTCTGCACCCCCACTAGGGTCTCTAATAGTACTCAACAACATGGGTAGTCACTGTGCTTCCTCATGCATGATGCCCTCCCTGGTAGGTCAGACCACAAATCAGTCTCGTTTGAAGTAACTACTGGAACTGATGCACTCATAAGAACAAAAGTTATAAAAAACTTTTTCAAAGCTAACTACAGCCTACTAAGCAATGGTATAAAAAGCTTCATACCACCCACAATCTCAGACACCAATGATCACTATGTAGTAGTGTATGCAAATGCCCTGCACAAACACTTAAGCGACTGCATAAACTCTGCTGTGCCTGACCGGATCAAGACCAAGTCCTTCCATAAAAACAAGCCACTGTGGTGGATTTCAAGTATAAACAGATTTAATAATAAGAGGAAGAAACTGTTATCCTAAAACAAGAGGGATATCACTCTGCAGAGGAAGTTTTCTCTCCTAAGCCTAAACAAGAAAATCAGAAATCTTGCTAAGTCTTCTAAAGCAAATTAGGAAACTAAAATCACATCCCTACCCAAGGATAATCATAGGGCATTCTTTAACTACATCTGACATCTAAAAGGGAATGCCCAGCTATATGCTGAACTGGTTGTAGATGGGATCACTCATACTACACTAGAAGATACCACCAATCTTTAAGCTGACAGATTCAGCTTAAACTTCACCCCCTATCTCCATTTAACATATCCCATAGCATACATGATGCCAGCCCTCTGCCTAGTATCGCTAGAGAACAGGTCATCTTTGTGTTTGCTAAGGCCAAAAATGTGGCCTCAATGGGACCAGAGAATATCCCAGGTTGTTTACTAAACAATCTAAAGTAAGACCTAGTGGACCCACTTGGTGTTCTCTTTAATCTGGTTAACACAGTCAAATGATTGGTGCCAAATGTACTTCTTATTGTACTGAAGAGCTTTCTCCCTGTGCCTCCATTGAAAATGGGCTCTGTATGGCCAAATGGACTTTTCATTTTATCAAACTATAAATAAATAAAAAAAATTAATAATCATAGCTTGAGAACTGGCAATGTCCCTGCAGAATGGAGAACAACAACAGTAATCCTCCTGCATAAAGGGGCCATGAACTGACAATTGGAAATAAAGACACATACGTCTAACCAGCCTCATCTGCAAGGCCATGGAAATAATTAACATGGACCTTATCAGCAAGCGCATAGGTGACCTCCAAATGCTGGACCAAACCCAGTTTGGCTTCATTAAGGATAGATCATGCTTATTAAACTTAGTAGACTTCTTTGAGAATGTTACCAAGGCCATGGACAAATGTAAGACAGTGCACACAGCTTATCTTAACCTTCCCAAGGCTTTTGACACAATTCTCCACTCTGGAATCATTAAGAAACTCTACTAGATAGGGATTAACCCTAATATGACTAGCTGGGTAGCTAAATGCCTCATTGACAGAACACACTCTGTCAAAATTGGTGACTCCACCTCCACCAGTAGACCAATCACCAGCGGAGTTCCACAGGGGTCTGTGCTAGGTCCCTTACTGTCTGGCATCAATTTCTCAGAAGTCAAGCCAAAGTAACTGAAGATTGCAAACTGGGAGCAATCAGTGAACCCCCAACAATGTCAACATATAACAAGAAGGGCTAACACAAACAAATGATTGGTGCCAAAGCCATGGTCTAAAACTAAATGGAAAAGAATGCATTATTATTCCCTTTGGTAAAATGGAATTTCACTCAAATTGCAATATTGATAGCACCCCCTGAGTTCGAACCCAGTCGTGGGAGACTTGGGAACACAGGTTGATAGCAATCTGAACATTGACCACCAAGTTTCCACAGTGGTAAGGCATGCCTTTTGTGTAGCACATCTCATATGCAAGGGCATAGCATCTAAGTCAAGGGATGTTATAACTCCACTGTACTCGACTCTCATCAGACCACTAATAAAGTATACTGTAACATTTTGCGTGCACCTCACTAGACACCTGCAGCTGCTGGAGAGACCTCAGAGGTTTCTCACTAAGAAAATACAGGGACTCCAATCCATGACCTACCTGGACAGGCGGAAAGCCCTATCACTTTTCTCTGTATCTTATAGACTGCTGAGAGTTGACTTATGCCCGGCTTATTGGCAATCTCCGACCCTTCCATAATGGAAATGTTGCACATCTGCAACTAAAATGGCACAAGAGTCACTCTCTCTCTCTAGGGATCTTAACCTAGCTTGTGATATTGACAGAACATGCTGGAAAGACCGATATGTCTCCCAGAGACTGCCACTTCTCTGGTATAGACTTCCTATTCATGTAAAACAGAGGTTGTCACTGACTCAATTCAAATGCAACCCATATAATTGGATGGGAGACCCGAAATTCAACCATGAGGTGGTACCCATGTCCCTCATGGAGAGGGGTAGCCAGTGCTGATCCCCAATCCACTCTGTTCATTAATTCCTTCTGCAAACTACCCAAAATGAACAAATGAGGATACTTAGGATTATCATGGATAGGCTTGAAAATGCTCTAAGGCCGCTAGTTTAGTACAGCTCCTATGAACCTATGAACCTAAGATTTGAATTGGGTACCAATTTAGACATATTTTGTTAGCTTTACTTTTGCAGACATGGCTGGTGAGAGAGAGAGAGAGCAAGAGAGAGAAAGAGAATGGTGCTAAATTTAGAGCACAAAGGTGGGGTGTGGAAGATTCTAGGGCATTTGTGGTTCTCCTTGTGAAGTGCTACAGTTGTAGGCTGCTGCAGGGGGACTATACTGAGTCTCAGTACAAGGCTGGAGCTTGGAACAGCTTACCAAGGCTGTCTTCAATGTAACAGGCATTCTATGCAGTGGGGAACAATGCTGTCCCCACTATAGTGACCTTAAAAGTGCAAGCAGGTCCTCCTAATCTAAAGCAAGGTTGAATTTATGACTGGTAGTATGCCCCAGTTATGTAAGTATACTGACACATAACCTATTTATGATATATCATTAATTATCTGGCCAGCCAGTGCAGTCACTTATTATGCTTTGATATAGATTTCTTTTCTTTTTGTACTGTACAGCTGTAGGGGAGATAGCTGCAAACCATGAGGTATACCACGAGAGATTAGCTCACCTCAGAGAGACATGAGGTAAGTATGATTCATGTATAAATTCAATAAATAATGTTATTTTCTTACCTCAAGCACTAACATCTCGAGCAGACGTATCTCATCATTCATCTCAGGCATGCATACCATCCCCAATAATTTGTGTGCTTGCATTAGGTGATTAGAACATCAGCTTTACTGATGGTGGGTTCAGTACCCAGAAGCAGCAAGTACCTTTTATTAATGGATAAATACTTATAAAATACTAACAGCAATATGACAGGAAGACTTAGATTATGATAATTGAAATGATTACTGATTAATTCTAATCAGTCATAGGGAAATAAAGGCTGCTGTTTCCTCTATCATAGCAGTGAGATTTGTTTCTTTAATGACACATAAATACCTTCCTATCATAAATGGATGTTACAAAGGTATGCAATAGTAAATTATCATAAATGCTTACTATTACCAAACCAAGTTTATTTAAAATATACAGTACTGTGACATGCCATGTATCTAATTATCCCATTTTTGTCTTCCTCACTGTTTCTCATTTTATTATTTTTATTTATTTTTTTGTGGGTGGTTATAATTTATTAATAATCTGCTGTTTGCATAATTTGCTGATGAAAATTAGTGATCAACAGTGCAGAGAGGTACATTGACCACTGTGGCTCGACCCGCCATACCTCCACAGATGGAAGCATAGACACTAAGCACTTCAGGTTCACAACCTGTTAGTGTTGCCTCCACAACCCCTGCCCTACCTGCTCCAAGGACATCAGGTAGCTCTGCCCCAGCTGCTGGTACAATGGTTCTCTCCAGGAGCAGTACCAGCAGAGGTGGTGATTTTATCACCTGGCAGTAGCTGACAGGCTGGTGGAGGATATAATGGAGAGGGGCCTTAGTGCACGTATCAGCAGGGTTGAAAATGTCCTGCATCACACGGCAAAGATGATGCCACATCTGGCACTGAACCAGGGAGTTGCTGCAGGAGACAGTGATGACAGTTCTGAGGGTAAGGACTAGATTCTCACTGTTCACAAGTTGGATGTAGATTCACCACTGATGTCCCCATGCCTTTCCCCAGTCATGGTGTCCCCCAGTCTTTTCTCTCCATGTCCATCCCTGTCTGTCTTGTACATCCTGTATGTTTGCAAATGCTTCATAACCTATGCTAATTACCTAACACTGTCATTCTTAAGCATCTTTCCCAATATCCCCCCCAAACAATGAGCGGCTATCCCCCCCAAAAAAAAATCATTCTGAATACATAGCTCTTCTCTTTGCCTATGCGTCATCTTGACATCATTACACAGCATTATTCTGCTATTGTAATCACTGTTGTGGTGACTCTGCAAAGTCATGAATTTATATGTACAACTGTGCATATAAGTTATGATGAAGTGAATAGCTGTAGTGCTTTCCCATGACCTTCCTGCAAATTCCTGTTTTATTTCTCCTTTGTGCTATCCCCCGGTTGCCAACTCATTTTCACTACTGTCATATCCACCCCTTTTTCATATGTTTAATCTGGTCAAAAAATAGATGGACACACAACACACATGGCCAGAAATGGCCTATGGAAAAGTCTTCACTTTATTTCCTTAGCATTTGCATGGAGTTTAGCATAGAGCAGCAATGCTGAGTGATAGTGAATGCTGCTTTTCTTGTTGCAAAAGCTGAAGATTTCAATTTAATCTGCAATGGTCTGGTAACTGTCATGCAAATGTGCAAAGATCTGCTGGAAATACAGTTTTAAGGCAGACAAAAGGCAGCGCTGTCATACTGGAATTGTTAAAGTAGAAGTTTCTAGGTGAACTGTTGAATTAATCACCGTTTGTAGCCTGATATTTTTGTCTAGTGTCATAGGTTCGATTACAGTTCTATGTCAATCGTATTACTTCATGACACTTCATATTCCTATCATATGTTTAACTGTAAACATCTGTATTTCTGTCCATGTAAAATATTTCCTTAACATAACATTTGAATAGTGCAGCAAGACATCATTTTCAAAAACATTGCAGCCCCCACAGGGAGACTTTTATCCTGGTTAGGTATTTATGTTTATTGCACTGTCCTACCCCTTATCTGTACCTATAACAAGCATGTTATTGTACAGGACATGACAAATTAATAATGGTTTAATAAGTTAAAGTAACACACCCTACAGATGTTCCTGCATGTCCCCTAAAACATCCGCATCTGTCTCCATTTCTCTTTATTCACCTGTTCTGGTTCAGTAAGTTGTCACTGTGCTTCCATTTTGTTATTTTACTGTTAAGATGTAGCAATTATTTTTGTGGCATGATGGGCCAATGCTCACACATGTAGAAAGGTTTTTTAATAATTTCAAGGGTTCTAAGCCAATCATTATTTAAGTGTTATTGCCTGTTTGGTACACTAATTTATGCAAACCTGTTAACTGTATGTTGTTATGAGCCTCTATTATCCTTCTGTCATAATCTACCTTGTCCCTGCCTCCATGTCACCCTGTGAATGTATCTTCTCTTCTCTGTATCATTAATATTCCACCTCTGCATTTGCACAATGTCTGGTACGGGCAGCAAAAGCAACTAAGGCTAAATGAAAGTACACAGCTTATGTTAATAGCTTGCAAATTGATTGCCTTCATCTGTATTAATCTGTCGCACTTCATGGTGTTGTGCTTAGGTATGTTTATTCGGTGTAATGTGCTTTTCAACAAGATGAAGAATTGAATGGATGGATTACAGTGGTCAGTAGGGTAATGAAGATACATACATACATTCATGTTTGCTGAAATCTGCTGTAAAATAATCACTGTCACAATTATGACTTTCTATGTGGTGTGTTAAGAAAATACTCAGGAATAAATATTTTTCATGGTAAGCTATAAATTTTCAAATATATATATATATATAGATGACAAAATGTTTTGTTTTCTCCTGTGACTGCAAAGGTTGCTTAAACCTTTACTTAACATGTAATTATCCTACTGCTATAGTAATATGCCTGCTAACAATTGTAAAGCCTGTCTTGTACAGTTCTTTACGTGGAAGTCACCATGGAGCAACATAGAGTACTGCTAATTCCCATTTTAAGTTCAGCACCCAAAGATATGATTATCCATAAGCTAATACCTTGCCATCGACAGTGCAAATCAGCTTAGCAGTACTGCACTGAAAGAGTACAATAAAAATAAGAGAAACATTTAAGAATTATAGTTTTCTGTTGCACACTGTTATGCCTGTATTACTTATGATAAAAGCTAATTTTGCTTTCAGAATGATGTGTGTTTGCAATTGAACTATGTTGCAAGCTTAGGTAACCTCCTTGTCCTTCTCCTCATCACCATCATCATCATCACCCCCCTTCTTCCCATTTTTCGACTTGGGGTCAGAGTGTCGTGTTACCTGTCACCATCTCTGTAGATTTAATGCCTACCTCCTGCCTTCTTTTACACTCATACCTGACTGTCACAGACCTTCCCTCACACAATCCATCCACCTCGTTGCCTGACGCCCTCTTTCTTCTTGTTTCTTCTTGCCTTCTTCCTGTCTTTCCCAAATCTTCTTCACCAGATTGTCTTCTGCTTTTCTGCTCATGGGCCCAAACCACTGTAATCTGTTATCTTTGATCTTTTCTGCAGTTGGAGCTACTTTGGCCTCTGCTCTTATGTCCTCACTTCCTCATCTGTCCCACAGTGTACATCCTACCAACCTCCTCAGGCACTTCACTTCCATCACCTCTAGCTTTCTCATCTGCTCTAACTTTACTGCCCATGTTTCTGTGCCATACAGAAATACTGGTTGCGATGCTCATGCACTGACCCAGTAATCAAGGAGCCTCAGTCATCAGTCATTGACACACACACACTATGAGATATGATTTATATAAAAACGCACAGACACCCCTGAGGAAGGCTGACACAGGTTCACTAGCTATGTCTCCTTCTGCCCAGACTATAAGGTAGAAATCATTGCCACCAACCACTACTTATCAGCTACTAATAAGGTTCTTCCCAAAGGGTGTCTAATTCTACTGTGCACTATTGTTATAATTATCCTTTTGGTAAGTGTGACTGAATCTTGAAGGCTATTCAGAAGTGGCCTATACAGTGTCACCAAACACATGCAAGTACTCTAAGAACTTATATATCTCTACACAAAACCAGCCACAGTTAAAAGGTTTAAATATATTTAATAATAAATAATAAAAACACAAGTCAATACTTATTAACTCAACACAATGACAATAGAGAGTTCAGAAATCACAAGAAATACTGTAAAACAACATTGAAGGACAGTCTGACATAAATATACAAAACAGCTAGATTAATCTTACTATTCCTGTCTATCTCTAAGATAAGTCACTGTTCTAAATATCTTACTTACAGAGCAAGGCATGGTGCTGGTGAGTTGTTGTCAGCTTCAGAACAAAATACAAAATGCCATTCTTACTTTCTGAGATAGCCCTTAAATTGATAATACACATTACTGCCGAATCATTTCAGATTACATCATTCTTGACACTTCTGCCTAAGTTTCCCAGGCTCACAGAACTTAACATTTAACATTTCTTTATAATCTGCATCTGCCAGGAAGCCACAGCAATAAAAGACACTTTGCATGTGAAACCTAGTAATTATCTCTGTCTTAGGACAATAAAAAGAATTTCTAGCTGCAGACATCATGTCTCCTAACTTGAGATCACACACAGTTGTAAAATCCTTTACTTATCAGCTTTCTTCCAGCAGGGTGCACTGTGGTTAAATTTTTTAAGCTCAGAACATAACACAGCTTTCTTACATTTGTCAAACAAGCCTGTGGATCATATTAATATTTACAAGGACATAGAATTATTTACAAAATTCTATCTAGCTAGGCTGGCAGCATTCACAGTGGTCACACCACTGTTTTATACACCTTCCTTTTCAGCTTCTTTGGCATTCATCTGTCATACACTACAGCCGACATTCTATGCCAGTTGGCTACAGCCCCTCTAATTATAGCTTTGACATCTTTATTCAGACTTCCCTTCTCTTCAACCACTTCTCCCAAATACTTGAAGCTGTTAACCTGTTCCATTACCTTCCCTTCTATCCCAATTTTCAGCATCTTCTGACTTCCCCAATTTGCTGCCATTACCACTGTCTTATCTGTACTTAATTTCATCCCATGTGCCTTCAGTTTTGGATTCTATTCCCTTATCCTTTGCTGAAGTTTTTGCTCAGTCTGCCTGTAATGCCACATTGTCTGCGTACAGCAACTTTGTTGATCTGTCCCCTCCAACCTGTCTGCTAATGTAGTCCATCACCAGTACGAACAGTAGTGGGCTCAGAGCTGGACCCTGGTGCACAGCCACTCTCACTGGGAACCCTTCTATAAGACCAAACACTGTTTGTACTTGACTCATTGGGTTCTTGTACATAGCCTGCACTAATTCTACCAAGTTTCTGGCACTTCAAACCACTGCAGTGCTGCCCAAATCAGCTTTCTTGGGACCTTGTCATGCCCTTTCTCCAAGTCTAGGAATTCCCAATTGGACTCTTTCCACATCTGTACATTCTTCTCAACTATCTGTCTCACTGCAAACATTGGGTAAGTTGTGCTGCATCCTGATCTGAATACAAACTGCTTATCTCCCATTTTACTTTCTACTACTCTGCATATCCATTTATGAATCACCCTCTTCAGAACTTTCATGCAATGTGACAGGAGTTTGATACCTTTGTACTGCCCACAGTTGTGGATATCCCCTTTAATCTTGTAGAATGGCATGAGTATCCTTAATCTACAGTCACCTGGGATATACCTTTCTTTCCACACTGCTTTGAGTACCCTCATGGGCCCTTTCTCTCCTATCTCACACAGCATCTTTATCATATCTGCTATGACCTCATCTGAGCCTGCTGCTTTCCATGACTTAATTTTTCTTTAGTGCTGTTCTTACTTCTTCTAAGGTGGGGGTCCTCTTTTTCTCTCATTGTAAAGCTATGTCTGGGGCAGTACAGCCTCTGTGGGATTTTCTTCATCCATAAGCTGCTGGAAGTACTCCTTCCATCTGCCTTTGATAGCCTGTGGACTGGTGAGCAGGTTGTTGCTGGCATCCCTTATGAAGGGTGTTTGACCATCTTCTTTATCTTTCTGGATTTGTTTTGCAACCTGAAGTAGCATCTTTGTGACACCTACTGGGTCACTTTCCAGAAGCTGGTAGATTGTCCCCGATGTCTTGTTCTTTGATTGCAATTCCTTTGTTACCTAATCAGTATTTCTTTCTAGCCTAGTAATTTTTTTCTGTCTCCCACTTTTTCCTGCACTTCTTTTTTCTTTTGATGACTTCCAGGACTTCTGCATTCTACCACCAGCTTTCCTTATGTACTTTATTTCTTTACCTGACTTGGCCATATATCAGTTCTGTAGTCCTCATACATGCTGTTTTGAAGTGCTCCCATTCTTCTTAAACACCACCTCTTTCCTCCTCTTCTTGGGGTGCTAGAGCCCTGAGTAATTCCATGAACTGTTGTACTTTCTCTCCAGTCAATTTCCAGGTCTTCAGCCTGGTCTCTGTTGACCTGTTCAAGTTGTCAGTTGATTGGTTTTACATCAAACTTTAACTCAATACAGCTATCAGGCTAGAAAACAAGACAAAATCACCTAAAGCTTATTTTACACTGTTAAGTGGCTAGCCCTGCCACAGCACACAGTTTGTGATCCATGTTTCCTATCTTGAGAATACTGCACACCACAGTAGATGCCCAAAGTAGTTAGTTTATACAACTCTTCCCCTATAGGGCACCATGTAGAGACTGTGCTGCTGCCCACAACTCCATTCATTGGTGAGTTAGGATGGGAACACTCAGCATGTGTATAAGAGGTGGTAAGAACCCCACAGAGACACTGGGAGAACATGCAAACCCCAAATAGACATTGTCTGAAGGACAGGATCAAACCTCACAACTTGTGCAGAGGAGGAAAAGACCTTAACCATTATGCCATCCAGTCTCCTACTCTTCTGGGTAACCTATTCTCATATTATCTATCCCTCTCATTCTGCAGTGCATTGTCCTGTGTATGACTTATGTTTATCTTGCCAACGCACACAGTTCAAGCATGTGACAATACAAGCATACAGTCATCCCAACATGAAGTCACAGGAATGTTTGACTGATAATTGTCTGGTGTGCAACAGTCAATGCGTATGTCAGCCCATTATGTTGAACAAGGCAATGTCCCTCACAGTAACAGAATGTAAAGTAAGGACAGTATCTACATTTCATTATAAAAGGTTGTCATTATATGTGACAATCATAGTGATGTTACATATTCCTGTATCATGTATGCATTTATTGCACAACCTGTGATGCATGGTACCATCTTTTCCAAATATTGCTTTTTACAAATATCCCAAAGTCCAATTTCACATAAGTATCGTCTGCCTTTTCTTGTGGCAGTTGTGACTAATACAGTGCTCTCTAGGTATTAACTAGGTTGATAGGAGGTTCAATGTCCAGCATGGAAGACTTGTAAGTGTGTCTTTCAGACTGCATGCAACACTTAATGCTGTATACACTCCTCCTAAGATTAATACATTTAATGGCTTTCACAACTCCCTTACCTGAATTTTTACAGCAACATTCTGTATGAGATACACTGATGAGGTCATCTTTACAAAAGTGCACTCTGTCCCTTGAAGAGTCAAACTTCTCCTGTGGAACTTGTAACTAGTGCAGTGCACTATAGATTGTGTAACCTAACTAGGTAGGAAGCTTGCTGTACACCAAGGAAAATCTGTATGTATGAGACTGTGTGTAACATTTATCACTGTATATGCTTCTCTTAAGAAGAATGTACTTAACTGCTCTCACAACTCCCTTTTCCAATTTTTACAACGTCAAATATGAGACAGATTGAGGAGGTCATGATGACAAAAACACACTTTCTCCCTTAAAAGTAAAACTTTTTCTGTAGGGCTTGTGACTAATACAGGTCTCTCTAGATTGTAACAAGGAAGACGTGTGCGTCTCTGTGTATGTATGAGACTGAGTGCAACACTTGATGCTGTATACACTAAGAAGAATGCATTTAACTCTTTTCACAGCTCCCTTATCCCAATTTTTATAGCAACATTCCTGTGTGATACACTGATGAGGTGATCCTGACAAACATGCACACTTTCCTCTTAAGAGTCCAGCATCTTCAATGCCACTTCTGATCAATACAGTGCTCTCTAGATTGTGTACCCTAGATAGGCAGGAGGTTTGAATTGCAACATGAAAGACTTATGTGTGTCTGTATATGTAAGACAGCATATAATATTTAATGCTACATATACTTTTCCTAGAAGGAATGTATTTAACTTTTCTCACAACTTCTTTATCCCGATATTTACAGCAACATCCTGTATGAGACACACTGATTAGGTCTTGGAATATGTGTGTGTGTGTGTGTGTGTGTGTGTGTGTGTGTGTGTGTGTGTGTGTGTGTGCGTGTGCGTGTGTGTGTGTGTGTGTGTGTGTGTGTGTGTGTGTGTGTGTGTGTGTGTGTGTGTGTGTGTGTGTGTGTGTGTATGCGCATGTGTGTGTGTGTGAGGGTGTTTACAGTTAGGCAAGCATGTGCTCATTCAAATCCACTCAGGATAAACAGTTTTAAAATAATAATAATAATAATAATAATAAATAAAATGAAATAAAATAAATAATGATAATAATAAAAATAATAATGGCTTCAAATAATAAATTGTTTCACTATCCCCTAATCCCACCTATAATATCCACCTCTTTGCAACACAGTGGTGTTTCTAAGCATACTGTTTGTACTATAATGATTACAATTTTCAAACATTACTTAAAGAAAATATTGCTTCTTTAGGCAATACCCACTCCACAAATATGTAAATTAATGTTTCAAATAACAGTGCCATGGTTTGAAAAATATACTGTTTTTATGTTTTTATAGTGAAAGGGTTGCAAAGATGTGTTAACTCATTTCCTCTAATGGTGCTCTGGAAGTTTGCAATGTAATTTCCAACGGGTGGAGCCCAAGTTTTTTTGCTAGAATCAAATTATGTACTGACAAATGTTTGTATCTCTGGAACCAAAGGGGTTACTAAAGAGCTGTAAATGGCAAACTGTTCAGCACAAATTATTATTATAGTGGTACTATTCGTATTCTTTAGATTCTAAGTCTTAAACTGGACTTATAAGTCAGAGTAACACAGTAACTAAGTTTGCAATATTTTATAAACCATTTACAATACCTCAGGAACCATTCAAGTTACAGGCATACTGTCAGAATAATTTTGTTCTCACAGCTGAGAGTTTTTGTATGGGGTAAGCAGTTCTGTCTCTGCTACATGCTTGGCAGGATATTTAGAAAAATATAAGATTTATGACAATACAAATAAATACTATATGAATAACAATTTATCTTTATTAACATTACACAGAGGTCAAATAGGAATACTTGTCATTATGTAAGTTTAAGGTGAAATCACTGAATAATTAGCATGGTTTTGGAATTATTAATGCAAATATGAACAAATAATATTGACACTTAATGGCATCAGTAGAACATAACTGCAGAATCACCTAGAGGCATCCCCTAGCTGTAATGAGTTAAGTGGGGTTGGGAGTCATTTCCATTCTTCAAATAGTAGGTGTTTTGTGTGGCATTCCCTAGTTCAACAAACTGATGAGGTTATTATTGTTTAGCAAGTGAACTGAAGCTATTTGAATGCCAGACTTCCCCTGTGGTGCTTGCATGTCTTACACTATTCTCTATAATGTGTAAATAGATAGGGAGGATGTCTGAGTACATTAGTGATTAATTTCTACAATGTGACTGCCAATGAGGTCATGATTCTTATACACACATTTGCTGTGACAACTTTTATAACCTCTGTTTAACTGTAATACTAATATTACAGATGCAGTGCACTAATGATGCCATCCCTTCATAGATGTTGCATGTCTCAACTGTACTCATTATTCTTCTGTCAATGTTCTGTAAAGATGGTGTAAGTGGATAGGTCGGTGGTTCACTTCTGTCACTACTTCAATAATGTGATAGTTATCACTGTCATATACCATTGTCTACCTCGTCTTTCTGCACACTATTAATTATGAAACTAAATTACAGTGGCACTCTGCGACACTAGCAAATACTAGCATCCCTGGGGAAATTAACTTTTTGTCCACACAATATTTACATACTGCTAACATATCTGCAGTATGTCACATTTGGAGTGTGCATCGTCTCATGTTGCATGGCTTTGATAATGTGCTTTGTAAGTTGTGTAGCTATGCATGTAGGAAGTCCAACTGTGTATCTTTCTCCCTCATGTCATGTATACTATTCTGCAAAGACAGAAATGTTGTGTAGCTGTAAAGTGTTATTGTGTACTTTAGACACATTTTAGCATAAACACCCAGCTAATAAACAGTAGTGATGTCATTGATTTAACTGTGCACTGCCAATCACACCTCAACATGGCCGTGCGGTACTTGCAATTCAGCCAATGATGTTTAGTTTGTGATCCTGGGTAGTTATTTGAAATCCATCCATTACTCTCAAAGTGCATAGTGTCAGTGTTATTGAGACTGTACATGTCATTAAAATTGTTGTCAAGCACATTTGCTCTGTACAAATATAAATATCGATCTGTCTTACTAAAAGCTAGTACAATATTTCACATAGCAATGCTTTTTTCTCACGGTAATGATGACACTTGATTTCATTTCCTTACATTATATATATAAGAAGTGTTATCCTCTGGCATGAGGCAACATGCTGTCTGTTGCTGACTTAGTACAATTGCAGGTGCACATATCCCTTGCAGCAATAACATGATTTAATGGCTTAACATAACAATATATCTTACAATTGTACTGACATTTCTACCATGGTGCATTCATCCTATAAAATATCATGTAAGGTCTGCTGCAAAATCCTTATGTGTTCAACATCCACATTCAGTGCCTGTTAGTATTGTTGTGCCTTATACTGTAATGCCCAAAAAGTATCTTCCACAGTTTACACTGTGAGAGTCCTCCACCATCCCTTTCATGTCAGAGATTGTTTACCACACATACATCTGATGTAATAAGTTAGCATAGGTGGATTGTCATAATAGGGTTAACAGTTTTCCTTTGGGGCTTGTGGTTAATCCAGATGTCATTATTCAGTAAAGTTATATGGCCTGCTTTTCAGTTCCTGACAGAGGCAACATTCTTTGAATGTACTGACATTACATAAGCACTACTGTATCAAGTCATTCACACCCATTTTTATGTTGGGCAATGATTTGTCATCACAGGTTGTGATTACATGGCAGTAAAATGTTTATTCAGGGGATGTCATGCTGTGAGTGTTCCTGTTGCATGTGCATTGAGTACCAGCTTGTATAGCCAACCTACAGATAGGCAATGGTTCATTTCTGGGGCAGTGTGTGCCCTACATGATGGAAACAGCTTCCTTGTCAAAGAAACAGTCATATTATAGAGATTAGTGTTGTGTAGACAGTAACACGTGTAGATTCTTTCCAGCATTGTGAATAAATCTAAGTGCTCATATTATATTCATACCTCATATGTTAATACACAAATTCAATTCAATTATTTATGAAAGCCCCCACTACTATGGTCTGCAAGAGTCTTGTATAACAAGCACAGGTTTGAATATGTTTACATCGGTCTGTCAGACAACAGTGGCTTATACACAATAGCAAACTCAAAGGGCCAGGCCACCTTTTTCAGGCATTTTCCTACCTCCTACCAGGTAGGTCATCAATATGCTTTATATAGTATAAAAGTGCTGTAAGCACTTCAAGCATGTTCTTCATGACATGTCCAATATGGGTATTTCTGTGGTGACCATGATTCTTATGTATCTCTCTGATATCTCTTTTGGCGTGTGTTCAAAAATGAGATGATGTAAATGTTTCTTATGTTATTAATTGATCATATGCATTATCTATTTACAAGAGAATTATGGTCTGTTTTGCATGTCTTCTTCTGGCCATGACTTTAACTCTGCAATTCTTCACCTCACATTATACAGCTCAGTGGTAGACAAATAATTCCATAAATGTTTCTTACCATATGGCATGCTGCCAGACCATCAGAAATTGTGCTTGGTCCTCTGTTACAACACTTTCAATTGTGTCACTGCTGTTGAATTGCTGTTATGTTACTGTTCCCTGTAATTGCATGTGAGCATGCCCAGTATTTTATGTCAGATATGTTTACAAATCAGCAATGGCAAAACAGGGACTCCTGACATGTCTTCCACTCTGTCTTGTCGTTTGTCACTAATTTATGTTTTTTTTTATTATTTTTATTTTTATTAGATTGGCATGTAGAATTTACATAACCATACAATACTTGCTTGTCTATTGCATGCTTGTACATGACGAACACCTTTCCTATGGGTACCACTATCATTTCTTTGCAAAAAAATGTTAATTTCTGATTTACTTTACATTGCAGCTGTAAGGTCCATTTTTTCTTATCTATACATGTTGAGCTGGATAATACAACAATGGTGTCAGCTTGCATACATAATACGCCTGTATATACATCTCATATGCAATAACTGCATTCTATGCATTCACCAATAACATATCTTCTACAATTGGTAACTGTTATCTCACGTTAGTATTTAATTAGCATGTATATCATATTTTCACTCCCCTGTATTACACTGCAGCTTTATGTCCCCGTCACATACTTTATTAGCATGTCCATTTTTATGTACATTAACTGTGGGATTGTCATTGACATTAATTACCTTTACATCAATATTTCAGGATTTCTGTAAGTAATGCTTCGTGTACTCTTTTTCCACATTTGCCTGTGAAATATGACTACACCTTAAACATTCCCCCTGTTCAACATTAATTATTCTTTATAACTCAAAATAGTGTAACAATTCCCCCATTTCACTTCCCCTCATTCTGTATTGATTCCCTGTACTTGCGGTTAATATGTCTGGGCTACAGGGTGTGCTCATATCTGAGATTGCATATATGTATGCCATTTTATTTACATCGTTCATGTTTGCAAGCACCTTTCCATGGCCTCAAATACTATGACTGGCCATAAAAAGGTGCTTGCAAATGTGTAGGTGCAATAAGCAGCATGCATATTCAATTATCACTACTGCTCCTCGCACTAACATGCTTACATCTTGTAGGTGTAGTGCGGTCCCTACATGATTGTTAATGAATCCCAGGGAGTGTCTGTATATGCTATTACATACAGCTTAGTTAGGAACAATATGATAAATATTTCTAAATGTGTTTATGGTGATAATTTTGTTGCTAGTTTGAGTATTTATAAGAAGAACTACTGGTAAATAAAAATAATTGCCAAGCTGATGCAAAAAATTGGTAGATTTACTGTGTGTTAGAATTAATTTTATGTGAGAGCTAGTAGGTAGAGGAATCTTATTCCTTTGAGTATAATTAAATTAGACTTGGTTACTTCTTTTAAGCATAATTTGGATAGTTGGGGGCAATAAGAGTTTATGCCCCTCTATGTTTTTGCATGTTCTTTGTTAAGCTTTGAGCTTGAATCGAGAATGTTAAACATTGATCATTGTATGACACCTCCCTGCATGTTCTTACTTCTGTTATACATTTCATTCCCATCCATTTATCCTCTTCTACATTCCAACACATTTTCACTCATTCTTTTCTTAAAGCAAACACGCAAACAAATAAAGGGGAGTATTTAAAAAAAAATATCCATGCACCTCTGAACCTCACTCTGACCTTCTTTCCCTTCTTCCATCATGTTCCAATTTTACTCCTCTCTCCCCCTCAACCTTCCCTCGGGAAATATCATCAAATATTACTCCCCCTACTATCACTAGGGAAAAGGTCCTTAATGCTCTCTCTAAGACCAAGAACACTGCATCAATGGGCCCAGACAATATCCCAGGATGCCTTTTAAATAGAATGAAAGATGACCGATCAGGGTCTCTGGAATTACTATTTAACTGTATCCTCCAAACAAGCTTCGTGCTTCATGAATGGAGAAAGGCAACAGTCATCCATCTGCACAAAGGTGGGCTATCTGCAAACCCTGGAAACTACAGACCCATAAATCTCAAAAGTCTTATACATAAAGCCATGGAAAGAATTATCATGTAGATTATCAGTAGAGATATAGTAAACCTCCAGACACTGGATACAACCCAGTTTGGTTTCGTCAAGGGCAGATCATGCCTACTCAACCTAGTGGACTTCTTTGAGCAGGTCACCAAAGCAATGGATGATGCCAAAATCATTCACACTGCCTACCTTGAGCTGGCCAAGGCATTTGACTCAATACCCCACTTGGGCATGGTTGACAAACGCAAGAGGTTAGGTACAAACACATATGTCACTCACTGGATTGCCAACTGGCTCACAGATAGGACCCAGGAAGTTAAACTTGGGGAGTCCTCCTCTACAAAGGGGCCAGTCAACAGTGGAGTCCCTCAGGGATCAGTCCATGGACTGCTCCTTTTTGGCATGTACTTCTCAGAAGTCAAGACCAATGTCAGTGGTCTCTGTCTGACTAAATTTGCAGATTATTGCAAATTAGGAGTTGTCATTGAATCTCACACTGACACAAATGTTCTCCAGGTGGAGCTGACACAGACAAACAACTAGTACAGATTCATGGACTAAAATTAAATGCCAAGAAATGCATAATAGTATCCTTTAGGAAGTCATCCATCCCTGGCAACTATCATATTGACAACACACTCCTTAGAGTTGACCTAGTAGTTAGGGACTTAGAGACACACATAGATAGTAATCTAGCCTTTGATCATCATGCGTCTACAGTGGTGAGGAAATCATTCTATGTTCTGCAACTTATAAACAAAGGTATGGCATCTAAGTTCAAGGAAGTCATTGTTCCACTGTATTCGGCATTCATCAGACCTATCAATGAGTACAATGTATGTACCTAACCAGGCATATCCAACAACTGGAACGTCCACAGAGATTCCTCACTAAAAGAATACAGGGCATAAGTAATATGTCCTATGCAGACTATCTCAAGGCCCTAGCCCTGTATTCTGTCTTCTACAGGCTTTTGAGGTGAGATCTATGCCTGGCATACATTGCATTGTCAGACCCCACTCTGATGGACTTCTTGCATATCCACAAAACAAACAGTACCAACATTACCCGTTCTAAATACTTAAACCTTGCCTGTGATATAAATAAGACATGCTGGAGAGATAGGTATGTATCCTAGAGACTACCCCATCTATTGAACAGGTTCCCCATCCATGTGAAGGAGAGTTCCTCCCTAACCCAATTCAAGAGCAACTTGGACAATTGGATGGGAAACCGGAAATTCATCCCTGGTTTGATACCTGTCTCTGATAGAAACAGGTAACCTGTAAATGGTTCATCTCCCAAACCCATGCTTATCATGGCTAAGCTTAAAAAGGCCCTTGTGGTCATTAGCCTAGTAAGCACCTATGAACCTATGTGTGACCCTCTTCCTTACCCTCATGCATCTTCTACTGCAGTATCGTCCCCATTCATTGGGTAGTGTGCATTTGTGTGTTCCTCCCACCTATACCACTCTCCACTCCATTTTTTTTAGATTAACAATTGCAAGTCTGCTGGTGATGTTGCATTTTCTTCCATTTTTTTATGTGCTGCACTGTCCATCAGCTTCAACAAAGTTACTATGATGCTGATGATATGACTTTTCATGACAGATCACCATTAGTTTTGCTTGTTTTTAATCTTCCACTGTCAGACTCCACAAAATTATAACAGCTTATAAAACTATATTTTTTCTTATTTCTACTTTGTTCATATGCACCTACATTACTTACCATATCGGCAATGTGTAGTAGATATCTATAGTTGTGGTCTACTTAATTTAGTTCTTCTGTTTTTTTTTCTGCTGCTTGGCAGTTTTGGTACACTTTACATGATAATTGTGCACTGCACCTTATTAATATATTACCTTGCTTTAGTGGAGATTCTGGTTTCTGCATGGTGCACATACCTCTCAACCTGAAATCATAAAAAATCTGGACAAAGGCACGTGAAAAATAGGTACAAATCTGTATGCTGATTAATACAAAATGTGCATGCATAATTAAGTTCCCCCACCCACTCTGGTGGAATTGTGGGATACCAACTTTTAAACACAAATTGAAAAACAGACAAAATATTACACATAAAATAAACAAAACCATAGTGTTTTATTTAAACTAATATTTGAACTTGTATCAAACGTTGAACTTGTGCAAACTGCAAAACTAAAATAGAATTTTCTTTTATAAAAATAAAATTAACTGCTCCACCCTTCTACAGCCAGAAGATAAATGAGCTGGATTTAAACAGCAGAAATCAACAAATAGGTAGATTTACAGACTTAGTGCTTTTTTGCAAATGCAACCAATTCTTTCAAAGCAGAGAACTGTAGCAATTAATTGAATTCAAATAACTGTAATAATATATGGATTTAGCTAACACTAAGAATATATTCAATATAATTTCTACAAAGATCATCATTATGAAACAATATTTTCTATGGAAAATATTTAAGCAATCTATTGCGGAATTGTACATACAAAACATTATTTTTGCCCTTGACGAATAAATTGCCTATGTTACATTAAAAAAATGATAAGCTAGTAATATTGCAATAGGGAATGGATGGCAAACTGATAACAGGTTCATAGTTACTAGGTATCGCTGCCAAAGAGGACATTCTCAGGACTGCAGCATCCACCCCCTTTAAAAGTACAACACAGTACAATATCAGCAATCCATCTACATACTGTGGGAGTAGAACCCATAGTCTTCTACATCAAAAGCAAGCATACTACCTGTTTTTCTACTAACAACACAAGCAGACTTGGCATAAGCAGCACTAAACTTCTCTACCCCTGAAGAACTCTGCAGCACAAGAAATCTGAAAAAAGCCAAAATATATTGGGGAGACAAAGGTCCCAAACCAGGGAACCATTTAAATATTGATTGCATAATCATAGAAAGTTGCTAGAATAAATATTTTGTGCTACTATGCATTTCCAGAAAGACAGGAAGACTGAAACTCAAATGGCCATCATTATTTAATGAATTCAGTTCTAAATGATTTGCCAGAAAAGAACAAATTTTATGAGTAACAGACCAAAAGTATGAGGCAAACATTGTATGAAAATATGGACACTTGAGAGCTATGGAATCATTAGCTCCTTGGATCAGAAGTACCAGTATGGATAGAGAATTCAGGCTCTTGCTTCTTGTGCTCACTGTTAAGGATTTGAGCCTGAGTAACCCTAACCATCAGTTGCCCTTAGCTGGGGCATCACACACACACACACACACACACACACACACACACACACACACACACACACACACACACACACACACACACACACACACACACACACACACACACACACACACACACACACACACACACACACACACACACACACAGAGCAGCTCTCCTGCTTTGCAAACTGAATTTGCCTTGAACTAACAGCAATAATGATAGTAACCAGCTCTCCTGCTTTGCAAACAGAACTAGCAGCAATGAAGCAGCAGCAATAATGATAATAACCAGCACCCCTGCCTTGCAAACGGAAGCTGCCTTGAACAGAACTAGCAGCAATCAAACAGCAGCAGCAATAATGATAATAACCAGCTGTCCTGCTTTGCAAACAGAATCTGCCATGACCGGAACTAGCAGCAATAATGATAATAACCAGCTGTCCTGCCTTTCAAATGGAACTAGAAGCAACCAAACAGCAGCAGCTATAATAATAATAACCAGCAAACTTGTTTTGCAAAACAGCAGGAGATTTACAGCAACCTCTTGTGCAGGTGGACAGGAAGTACAAAGATATGACTGGGACCAGAAGAATTATGTGATGCCGTTATGGTCAATATGCTGAATTCTGACAGGCTGGCAGTCTGCACATGAAGATGACATCATCGTGGGCACCCCCGCACTAGATGACATCAACAAAAATTTGCCCCCCCCAAAAAAAAAAAACATTTGAAAAAATGCCTGGGAAATTTGGAAATTATAGGGGCCACTTAGGAATTTGTGGCACCCCATAACTTTGACTTCAAAACTGGTAAATATCAAGGAATTTGGTATGATTGAGAGGTATGGTGGTGCATTTTGCATGCTTGTGCTGATCTTTTGTAATGTGCCCCTTATGGTTTACTAACAAAATGTGAATATGCAGTTCAACAAATACAAGTTGGTTGAAGGTGTGTTCTACCACAACCCGTAATGTCAAAATAAAAGTGTATGACTTCATATTAGTGAAAGTGAGTACACATTCATTAATATGAAGTCGACATTCTGAATTGCGATCACAGTACAGTGCACATCAGGAAATGTTCCCCTTTCCTCACTGTAGTGCGATCTCAGAGTTGGTATATATAATATGCAGTGGTTGAGGGAGCACAGGAGGGCTTGCCACCCTGCAAAAATGTTACCGGTAACATGGACTTTCGACATTGGAACTTCCAGTGTTCGAATGTCAATTCCGTGGTTACCATTTCCGACAATTTGGTAATGTAGTATTACCAAAATTCAGTGAAAGAAGATGACCATTATGTGGAAAAATGTTTTGATTTTCCACATTTTGATAGTAAACCTTATTTGTTTCTTAACTATGTAGGAACTTTTAGTTGTATATCTATAACCAGAACATCATCCAGAAGTAAAATGCTCTTTTCTATATTTTGTTGCACTATATGATCTGGATTTTGTCTTGGAAGGAATAATTATAAATGCTTTTCAACCTTTTATTCCTAAAGTCAAGTTTAATTCCCACATATTTATATAACTTTTTATTCCCTAAAATCACATTCCAATATTTTGACTACATAGTTCAATAAATATTAACATATTGTATAGTGCACACTCATCACAGGCAATCCTTTTGCCATTTTACTACCAAATAGTTTTCATTAACATCTACTTTATAAATATATTAAAACATTGAGGCACTTCTTTTAACCCAGCCACTGGGAATGCACAAGCCAGTGCATTTCTTTGTGCCGATCCCAAGCACAGATAAATGGGGAGGGTTGCGTCAGGAAGGGCATCCAGCATAAAACTTCACCAACTCATTCATGCTGACAGCAGTAAATATTTACATACCGGATCGGTCGAGGCCCGGGTTAACAACAACCATCACCAGTGCTGTTAGCGAACAGGGTGCTGGCAGAAATTGGGCTGCTGTTGGCCGAAGGAGGAGAAGAGGTGGAAGGCATGGCCGAAGGCAGGAAGAGAGGAGAAAGGCTAGGACTGTGGTAGTGAGGGTCACAACTTTGAATGTTGGCAGTATGACTGGTATAGGGAGAAAGCTAGCCGATATGATGGACTGAAGGAAGGTTGGTATATTGTGCGTGCAAGAGACCAGATGGAAGGAGAGTAAGGTTAGGTGTATCGGAGGTGGGTTTAAATTGTTTTATCATGGTGTGGATGGGAGGCGAAGTGGTGTAGGAGTTATCCTGAAGGAACAGTATGCTAAGGGTATTTTGGAGGTGAAAAGAGTGTTAGATAGAGTGATGTTTATGAAGCTGAAAATTGATGGTGTAATGATAAATGTTGTTAGTGCATATACTACACAAGTTGGTTGTGCGATGGGTGAGAAAGAAACATTTTAGAGTGAGTTGGATGAAGTGGTGATGACTGTACCCAAGGGTGAGAGAGTGGTGATTGGAGCAGATTTCAGTGGGCATGTTGGTGAAGGGAACAGAGGGGATGAGGAAGTGATGGGTAGGTATGGTGTTAAACAAAGGAATGCAGAAAGTGAGATGGTAGTGGATTTTGCGAAAAGGATGGACATGACTGTGGTGAATACGTATTTTAACAAGAGGGAGGAGCATAGGGTGACATACAAGAGTGGAGGAAGATGCACACAGGTGGATTATATCTTAGGTAGGAGGGCCAGTTTGAAGGTGATTGGAGACTGCAAAGTGGTGACCAGGGAAAGTGTAGTTAGGCAGCATAGGATGGTGGTTTGTAGGATGATGTTGGTGATCAAGAAGAGGAGGAGGAGTGTGAGGGCAGCACCAACGATCAAATGGTGGAAACTGAAAAAGGGCAATTGTGAGGTGTAGTTCAGGGATGAGTTAAGACAGGCACTGGGTGGCAGTGAAGAGTTACCAAATAGTTGGGTAACTACAGCAGAACTAGTAAGGGCGACGGCTAGAAAGGTGCTTGGTATGACATCTGGACAGAGGAAGGATGACAAGGAGACATGGTGGTTGAATGAGGAAGTACAGGAGAGTATACAGAGAAAGAGGCTGGCAAAGAAGAAGTGGGATTGTCAGAGAGATGAAGAAAGTAGACAGGAGTATAAAGGTGCATGGCAAAGAGAGAGCAGGTGAAGGCTAAGGATAAGGCATATGAAGAGTTGTATGAAAGGTTGGACACTAAGGAGGGAGAAAAGGACCTGTACCGATTGGCTAGACAGAGAGACTGAGCTAGGAAAGATGTGCAGCAGGTAAAGGTGATAAAGAATAATGAGGGAAACTTACTCACAAGTGAGGAGAGTGTGCTGAGCAGATGGAAAGAGTACTTTGAGGGGTTGATGAATGAAGACAATGAGAGGGAGAGAAGGTTGGATGATGTGGGGATAGTGAATCATGAAGTGCAATGGATTAGCAAGGAGGAAGTAAGGATAGCTATGAAGAGGATGAAGAATGGAAAGGCTGTTGGTCCAGATGACATACCTGTGGAAGCATGGAGGTGTTTAGGTGAAATGGCAGTGGAGTTTTAAACCAGATTGTTTAATGAAATCTTGGAAAGTGAGAGGATGCCTGAGGATTGGAGAAAAAGTGTTTTGGTACCAATTTTTAAGAATAAGGGTGATGTGCAGAGCTGTAGTAACTACAGAGGGATTAAATTGATCAGTCACAGCATGAAGTTATGGGAAAAAGTAGTGGAAGCTAGGTTAAGAAGGGAGGTGATGATTAGTGATCAGCAGTATGGTTTCATGCCGGGAAAGGGCACTATAGATGCAATGTTGTTCTGAGAGTGTTGATGGAGAAGTGCAGAGAAGGTCAGAAGGAGCTACATTGTGTTTTTGTAGACTTAGAGAAAGCATATGACAGGGTGCCTAGGCAGGAATTGTGGTATTGTATGAGGAAGTTGGGAGTGTCAGAGAAGTATGTAAGAGTGGCACAGGATATGTACGAGGGTAGTGTGACAGCAGTTAGGTCTGTGGTGGGAGTGACAGATGTGTTTAAGGTGGAGGTGGGATTACATCAAAGATCAGCTCTGAGCCCTTTCTTATTTGCAATGGTGATGGACAGGTTGACAGACAAGATCAGACAGGAGTCCCCGTGGACTATGATATTTGCAGATGACATTGTGATCTGTAGTGAGAGTAGGGAACAGGTGGAGGAGACCCTGGAGAGATGGAGATATCCTCTAGAGAGAAGAGGAATGAAGGTCAGCAGGACTAAGACAGAATATATGTGTGTGAATGAGAGGGAGGATAGAGGAATGGTGAGGATGCAAGGAGTAGAGGTGGTGAAGGTGGATGAGTTAAATACTTGGGATCAATAGTTCAGAGTAATGGTGAGTGTGGAAGAGAGGTGAAGTAGAGAGTACAGGCAGGATGGAGTGGGTGGAGAAGAGTGTCAGGAGTGATTTGTGACAGACGAGTACCAGTAAGAGTGAAAGGGAAGGTCTACAAGAGGGTGCTGAGACCAGCTATGTTATATAGGTTGGAGACAGTGGCATTGACAAAAAGGCAAGAGTTAGAGCTGGATGTGGCAGAGTTAAAGATGTTAAGATTTGCACTGGGTGTGACGAGGGTGGACAGAATCAAGAATAAGTATATTAGAGGGTTAGCCCAGGTTGGAAGGTTTGGAGAAAAAGCCAGAGAGGCAAGAGTACGTTGGTTTGGACATGTGCTGAGGAGGGATGCTGAGTATATTGGGAAAAAGATGCTAAGGATGAAGCTACCAGGTAACAAGAAAAGAGCAAGGCCTAAGATAAGGTTTATGGATGTGGTGAGAGAGGACATGCAGGTGGTTGGTGTGACAGAGCAAGATGCAGAGGACAGGAAGAAATGGAAACAGATGATCCGCTGTGGCGACCCCTAACGGGAGCAGCCGAAAGAAGATGATGATTGAAGCACTTCTTTTGATACTTTGTCATAAACTTCTTCTGTTAAATGTTCAAGATAACCCATATGATGAATTGTTTGTTTACTTTCTCTTTAAATATCTTGTCTTCTATAGTCTATCTAGATGTCTTTACCAGCTGACTTTTTCTACCATTTTAACACTTGCTTTTTCCTGTACTAACTGTGTATCCTGCCACACAAAAGGTATCGAGTAGCTCTTACATTTTTCTTAAATGGCATTATGTCCAAATCATTTCTACCCTGATTATTATATACCACTGTATCAAGAAATGTGATGTAATCTGAATGGCATCTTCAATAGAACTTAGGAAATTATGGATAGTTTTCTAATTTTCAACAAATTCTGTCAGTTAATTTTCTGTTCATTGTAACAACAAAAAGAAAAGATCAGTACAATAACCATAGTATGTTCTGCATAAAAATAACAGAAGCTTGTAGAAAATTTATAATTCCCAGAATGACATTACTATGTTCAGAAAAGCTGCTGCGGTAGCTACAGTCTTCAGGTGTATAGTCTGACTTACAACAAACAAAAAATAATATTAGCTCTAAGAACACAGTCATATCAGAGTATTAAAAAACCTTCAGGAATATATTCCTACCTGTTTGAAGTACTAGTACAGTGTGATAACACTGAAACATACAAAAGGTGTGCCCATAGTCACTAGAACATTAGATGTTTGCAATCTTTAGATTTTATTTCTTTATTTATTGCCAAATTGGGAACTTCTTCCAAACAGATTTCAAAAACAAAAAATTCACTTATGCTGCCAAGTGCAGTGACAGTAATATATGAGCAGTCCTATCTTTGGCCCCCTGTCAGCTACTATTCACCTTAATTGAAACTCTTTCATGTCCTTATGCAGCATTAGTATTCCAAACATAAGTGGATTTTTTTTGTTAGTAATACAGATTGAAAAGTACATTTGACTCTTCCATTGTTTGTTAATAAATCAATTGAAGCAGTATCTATTCTACAACATCCAAGTGAGGTATTGTGTCAAATGCTTTAGCCAGGTTAAGGTAGCTAGTATGTACTGATTTGCTCTTGTCCATTAATCTGGTGACATTCTCAATTAAGTCCTCCAGGCTGAGTAGGCATGACCTGTCCTTGACAAAACCAAGTTGGACTAGATCCAATATCTAAAGGTTTCCTATGTCATTCTTTATCGAAATTAGGGCAATTCTTTCAATGGCTTTGCATATGAGACTAGTAAGACTTATGGGACTATAGTCACTGGGGTCATAGATGGTCCACCCTTTGTGTAGAGGACTGACATTCGCATTTCTCGATTCACTTGACTTGAATCCTGTCTCAAGGCTGTGGTTAAAAGGTGATTCTAGTGATAGGTCATGTTTCATGCTATTAAGAAGGCATCCTGTTATATTATTAGGGCCCAATGATGTTGTATTCTTGGCCATGGAGATTAGGGGAGTTATGGATGAGGGTATTTTCTTAGGGTGTCTAGAGGGAGAAGCGGGATAAATTTCTTGACCAGTAAGTAGATTTGCTGTATCTCCTGGCTGAGCAAAGATGGCTCCATTTACAATAAGTTCAAAAATACTGATTAATGTGTACATGATTGCTGCTCACTATTTTGGTGCCTTTCTGCTACTATATTTACTTAACTATCCATGCAACGTTTTGATGATTTCTGCGTATTTCTCTGCTTTACTGCATCTGCTACATTGTATATCTTGCCGCACAAACTGCATATGTAGTATTCACCTCCACCTGTAAATGCCTGCACCATATTGTGTTACTTACTGTCAGCTTTCACACAGGGTATATCAATGTGCAGCTGTAGTATGTGGTGAAGTAGATTAGTTTGTGAAGCCTAAATGACAGTGTTATCTACAGTCTTATGGGACGTGTGTGTGTGTGTGTGTGTGTGTGTGTGTGTGTGTGTGTGTGTGTGTGTGTGTGTGTGTGTGTGTGTGTGTGTGTGTGTGTGTCTGCACATTTGTGTGTGCGCCAAGCTGCCTTGCCTCTTCTTTGGCACTTGGTACAGATGGGGACCTACATATACAACAAAATATACAAAAAAGCACAATGTTTAGGAGCTCACAGATCAGGCTGGTGGACATATTATGGGGGTATTATGGTGAAGGATGGTGGCAGGATTCCTTGACTTCAAATGGAAGCATAACATTCTCACCAATATAACATGGAGCTAGCTGCCACATGGTCCTGGCAACCTCCTCTTATGGTAGGATATACTTCAGACACAGCAGTGTCCACCTCTTTTATGTCAGGCTGACATCTAGCTACATATTTGAAGGCACTTGGCACAGTGGGAGTGCTCCTCCTGCAACTGCAGAGTGCTGCAGATATTGTCTCTGGAGGCAGCATTGTCCAATGCTGGATTCACATGGAAATGGATGTGATTGTAGGCAGACATCCACTACTGGATGAAAATGGACAAAAAAAAAACAGGCTGCAAGAATATTTTGCATATAAATATATCTATCTATCTATCTATATATATATATATATATATATATATATATATATATATATATATATATATATATATTTCTGTACATATACATACTTTTGATATCTGGTGGACTCTTTACAAGTGAGATCTGATGTGGTATTCATACTGTTTACAGGAAATTTGAACAGAGACCCTGGAAGTTCCTCTACCCTTTTTTTGATAAGTGCTATGGGATCCTTCACACCCAATGAAGCTATTACCAGCTCAGGCAGCTGGTGCCTTATTTTGGCTTTTCATTCACAGTACAGCACATTCAGTAGTGCAGCACCATTTTATGCTGCATTGCAGTGTCAGTATTGGAAAATTAATACTGGGAATAAAGCTTACAGACTTCTGATCTTCTATCACCACAGATGAGTGTTCTAATTATTGGACTGCTGACACTGCTATATGTGTATAGTTTTATAGTGCGTATACTATATGTATATCATTTTATAGTGTTTATACTATATGTATATAGTTTTATAGTGCGTATACTATATGTATATAGTTTTATAGTGTGTATACTATATGTATATAGTTTTATAGTGTGTATACTGTATGTATATAGTTTTATAGTGTGTATGCTATAGGTATATAGTTTTATACTGCGTATACTATATGTATATAGTTTTATAGTGTGTATACTATATGTATATAGTTTTATAGTGTGCATACTATATGTATATAGTTTTATACTGCATATACTATATGTATGCAGTTTTGTAAACAGAGAACATTGTTGATGATCTTATTGCTATTATATTGTTCTGTGCATTTCTAATATACTTTATCTTGCTTTGCACACTTGCTAGTTTCCTGTGCGCTCAATCTTCACAATTATGCAGCTAAATTGCCAAGATGGCATTACACATCATCGCACCACTGTCCCTGATACTGTACGCCTTGAGTACTACCTTACTATATTGTTATGCCACCCCTGTTATGCTAACCTGCAATGTGATATATAAACTTGAATGCACCTTTTACCATGCACCACATTTCTGTTTATGAATCGCTTATGATGTCATGTATGCACATCTGCCTACATAAATTATCTATGTGCAAGATGGAGAATTACATTATTAATAGCAGGGATATATGTTAGTAAATTACTTTCAGAATTCCATCTATTCTCCCAGAGAACCAAATGATGTTAATATTATCTTAAAATCATGTAAAACATTATTTATAATCATTTTTGAGACACTGAATCTTCTGTATTTTTCTTATTCTAGGTTCCATTTACCCTTGTGCTGTCAACTTCCAGGCCTCCTACTAACAGACATGCTCCTATTCACCCCTTGTGGTGGGGGTTTATCCAAAATCATATTGGAGGGAGAGTCCCATGGAGGAGCCATCATTTCGATAGCCATGAGGATTGGTATTTCTCTCTTCAGCTTCCTAGCTAAGACAGTGTTTGTGATGGGCTTAAATCCATCACTGGGCAGGGGTATACCTGATCTGTATCATGGCAAAAATCTGCAATGCCTTTTTGCATTCTTCTGCAGGCCCACCATGAAGGCTACTAGCAAGAAGTGTGGTAGGGAGCTAAAAGTCTGGCATCTGGAAGAGTTTTGAATTGCTTCTCCTCCTCGGTGGGCTTATGGCATTCCATGGCTTGGTCTGCTGCTCCAACCCCCCATAATGGCCACTCCAACCCTCCTCTGCCATCTCCATCAGATACTGCAATCATTAATTGAATTAAGGGTCACCCAGGCCCTAATCAAGGATTTATCTATCTATGCTACCAAAGCTGGCGATATCTTTGCTACTTTTCCATTAATACTACAACCAGATTTACTTATGCAAGTAGTGATTTCAAAGATCAGTGCCACAATAATGGGCCTAACTATTTAACAAATGATAATTTTATTAATTTGGAAGATACCGTAAACAAATTCAACAGAAATAAGGATGACTGGTTAGTCAATCAACATATTACAAACATTTCAGCTTAAAAATGTATGGTATTCCGTATCCAAAAGAGAATTATCATAACCTGTTGTCATATTTGCATTCAAATGTAATAATAACAATATAAGGAATTTTATTTATCTATTTTTATACAAAGGAGTACTGAAGTGTAATTCAGCGATTTCAGATTCATATTAGAAGTATATGATTAATTCATTTTTTGACTAAAATCATATTAAAAGCAAATCATATGGAAATTCCCTACCCATACAATATATTATTTATTTAAAAAAATTCTCATGGAAATGTGTTCATAGAGTCTTTCTTACTCTATATAGAGTAAGCAACATTTTAAAACTTGACAATTATACAAACTGGAGGTGTAAAGATCACCAAAAGACTAAAAACATATGTTTCCCCTAAAATAATTTATATAACCGTTAACAAGATTTTTAAAAATATCTGTGTAAACATTGTGGTTAGACAATTTCAAATTATCAACAGCCTTGATCATTTTTAATGCCTTCATTACTTGGTGAGCGGGTATGTCAAAACGAACCCTATTATTGTGTCTGTTGGTAGCAGCACAGTAACTAGGAAATCCATATCTATAAAATGAGAGAAATCTGAGCCTCCCTCTTTTTGACACTTCCTTAGCCTTTTGTCTACTGTTATAAAAACGAAAAGAAAAAAAAAACATCATGCAAGTATTGGCCTAAGTGTAACAACTTACTGATAAGTATACTTCTGATATTTTCAAGTTTTAATTATTATTTTACTTATTTGTTTGAAACTCCTTTTAATATAGTGTAGCTACAAATTTAAAATGATATAATACTGTGATGGGTAAATTCTCGCTCATATAAGATTAATATATTTCACATATGTATAGTTGTTAATTAAGGTGTAGTATTTTCTTTTACCTCTCTATTGTTTGTCTTTCTGTACATGGCTTTCCCTGACGTATACGTGTATCCCCAAGTAGCTACAGGCTGCACCTCTAACTGGGTAAACACAACCAGATGAAGTTTCAACCTTGTTAGAAGCATTTTTTTCTGAGGCAAGCCTCCTGCTCCTCCATGGGGGGCAAGCACAATACATGCACACACACACACACACACACACACACACACACACACACACACACACACACACACACACACACACACACACAGTCTATATTAAATATTCGAACGCTTAAACGTTTGAATCACTAAAGATCGAATTTTAGTGATCGAACGCTTAAATGTTCTAATATCTTAACAAAAAAAAAATAAAGTGTTTAAGCAGGGGTCAAGCCCCCCTGCACACCCCACACCCCCAGCTACTTTAATATATCAACTCCGAGATCACACTTCAATGCACTACAGTGCAGAAACGGAAAATTTCCATTGCCTATGCTGTAGCGCAATCTCGGAGTTGGTATATTTAAGTAGCGGGGGGTGTGGGGGTGCGGGGGGGGCTTGACCCCATGCTTACACCCTTTAGTTTTTCTTTTTTTTTGTTTTATTTTTTTATTTTTTTATTTTTTTAAATATTCAAACATTTAAGCGTTCGATCACTAAAGTTCGATCTTTAGTGATTCGAATGTTTAAGCGTTCGAATATTTAATATAAACCCCCCCACACACACACACACACACACACACACACACACACACACACACACTCACAGGAAACACACCTCTTACTTATGTGTACCAACTCCACAGCTGCAGAAACACACAGAAAAGTGAAATTTATTAAAGTAGTTCTGAATCAGTGAATCACTGCCAGCGCTGTAATGAATACCCTGCTGGCAATCATCTCCTATGAGAGAGAAATAACTGGATGAATTCCAGTTCTTCCAAGTGACATTGAGTTGCAGTATGATTTGCTTCATACTCGGTCACCTGTAACAAAGTCCTTTCCTGTTGCTTCTATTCTGTTTACTAAGGAGTTAATGGTGACTTATTAGTTAAGCCTTCAGAGTTACTGCCTTATTAGTTAATCCTTCACAGTTATTTAGATCATATGCTTATTGTTAATTTAACAGTTTTTATTTATGCAATATTATATTTCTTCTCCCTTATACATTTCAATAAGATATTAAGCAAATAGAGAAGCATGTGTCCCAGGGTTTGTTATATTTCTTTAGACCCCCCCCCTCACATTCCACAATCAGGTCATCTGGCCATATGGCTTTGCTACTTTTTAGTTCATTATGCGTTTCCATAGTTTCCACTGCTGTGCTGGACACTGATATATGAACTGTTTACTGTGTAGAACATAAATGTTGTTCCTTCTGCAAAAACAGTTACTGAAAATGATCTCATTGTAGAATGATACATTGATTGCACAATATAGTACCATTTTAAACTCTATAAATTTAAACAATCCAGATTAGGGCACGGTCAGAAATAACAAGATGACCTGAGTCTAGACAATTAGCCAAATAAACATGTACCACAGAAAGATACATCTTATTTAACCTCTAAAGCTCCTACATTTGGGAATTTTTCAGACATGATGTAAAGTAATTAGTTTCCAATGTGTTATGATAGACTGAATAGTTGAACACCTGAACACCTGAACACCTATCACGGTGCTCCAATCCCAAGTCCAAATAGTAAGACCTTCCTAGAAAACTATTGTTTCATTTCAAAAAGGGAAAATACATCAAAATAGGCAAAGCATAGTGGAAGATATACATTTACTATTGTCAGTCATGTCTTTTCAATTCATCCCATCAAGATGAACCTACTTAAACAAAGAAATTATGTTTGATGGCAGTAGTATACAAATTTCTGAATGAAAAATGACACAACCTCCTCTACACTTGCTTTGAGGATAACTATCATAAAATACTGTCATTCAATTTTTGACAACCGTGTTTTCTGCAAAAATAATGCCACAAAAGAATGCACAAAAAATATACATATACATACTTTTTTCATATTTTAAAGGATGATCTAACCTGCTAGCATTTTAATACATTAACCTAAACAGACTCACAATTTTCTATATGCAGACATATTTGAACCATGGCAACAATTAATCCATTATATAACTTTTTACAAAATAATTTCCATGACTAATAAAAAACAAAATTCCAGAGAAGCAGAAAAGAACCAAGAACCCAAGAGCAGCAAAGTCTCTGCTTCCACAACACCCTGTTTCACTGCTGATGAAGGGAATCCAAACGGAGATATAAACTAATATAAATTTACTGACACTAAAAAAATTAAAATTGAGCGCTTTCATCCTAAACATCACAGGGATCCAAAAAATAACAAGTGGCATTTGAATCACATATCAGTTGTTTTTAATTAATAACAAGTGGTGTTTGAATCAGCCTTGTCAGAGGCACAGATATGTATGTTCCACTTTTCCTTAAAAATGGTGTAACAGTAGTATGATGAATAAAAACTTGCACTGATGTCATAATATATAGCCATGTGTTGTGATCTATACTGAAGAATTAGACACTGTCTTCACAGCATTTTCAAATGTAGTTGATATTGCATGATGAATACATAATGACAGTAAAGTGCTGACGGCTTACTGACAACTTGTGCACCTGCATGCAATAGTACTGTGTTAGATGTAGCATTATATATTCCCATAGACCACAAGTATATTCAAAATACACTACTAGAGCATGTCAAAACCATTGCTACTATTTACAGCTGTTGGAGTACACTATTTTTTAAACATCTGCTAAAGTTCTTACCACATGTATCTTACTTATTCAGTATATCCTGGATGCATACTAGTTAATTGCACTTTTTCTAGTGTAACTAGTTTGCAGTTAATCAAACCATTTCATGCACTCATTTGCACTGATAATGTAGAGGCTGATGCTTCCTTTACAGCAAACATATCTTTGAATGTGTGAAATTTGCATTCACATGTGCATATACATATACAAGAAAATAAACAATTCAGAGAATTGTCTGTAATCTGCTTTTCTTATTCATCTGTGTTGGAGTTGGAAGTTTTCTCACCATTCTTCCTCTGAAAAATGACTGTCCCTATAATGCATTCAAAATAATCCAATGTAGATATATAGAACAATGCAATAGAATATACAGCAGATTTATGCACAGTGCCACGTGTAATCTCATATATGCAATGCATGGAGTTACAAGTTGTATGTTGCTGCAGCTGTACCACAAGTGTTATCTAACACAAAAAGTTTGTGCAATTACTGTCCAAAGTGATTCATGCAGTCCCAAACCAGCTACTGCAACTTCAGTAGTAATGCATTGATAAGCTTTGGTACACTTATCAACACACAAGAAATTTATATTTTAGGACTATCCACATAGCACAGAGAAGTAAAGCCATGACTCTGCCCTTGACAGACTATGTCTGACTAATGCCATGGGTGCAGAAATGACCAGATGGTGGAGGATGGCAGTGAGTACCCAGCTCCAGCTTGCTAATGCTGGGGGTAAATGTGGAGGTTTGGCTTACTGCACTGCAAACACCTGCAGTAATGCAGGTATATTATCTCTAGCAAGAAGACTGGAGTACAAATGTTTTACCTCATTCCCTCCAGTACACTTCTTTTGAGTATTTACCTTTAACTCCCAGTCGGTCTGGCTTGAGCCTTGAAAAAATTAAGTTATCACCTTATAGTTCTTATAAATACTCAGTGATAGAGGTTAAATATCGATACAACTGTGTTTGCCATCATGTATGCTTCAATATAAAATATTCTGATGCCTTGTATGTAGTATGATTTTGGAATTATTAATGCAAATATGAACAAGCAATATTTGATGCCTAGAGGAGCAGTAGGAGGTAACTGCAGAAAACACCTGGAGGTGTCACTTGGCTGTAATAAGTTATTAGTTGTCTACACAGGAGACTCTGATGTGTATGGTAGAATTCATGCAACCCTTTACAGCAGTTAATGGTATAGCATACAAGTCACTAGGAGGAGTGTGGACTAGAAGCATATACCAAAAATTCTCCCCCTCCTAGAGAATGACAGCACTGGTCTCAGCATCTGAATCTTGTCTTCTAGAGAAATGAATGGGCGAGCAGGTTTTTATCCTGGCTGTATGAGCCCATTAGATATTCAAGTGGTCTACTGGATTGTCTTTATGGCTTGGGACCCAAAAAATGTCCATGATAAGAAAAGAAAATATATTCTAAAAATACATGAAAATTGGCTGCCTGTCTTCACTCTTGATTTCCTTATTTCTATAAAGTGTAACCATGGTGTGATGCCCCTGCACTGGCCCAGTAATCAAGGAGCCTCAATCCTCACCATTGGCAACAGAGGGGAATGAACACACTGGGAGGATGACAATTACACACACAGTAAAGTACAGTTTCCCTTAAAAGCATACAGAGATCACAGTCGGTCTGGGGATGGTTTCTCCCTCTTTCTCCAGATCTGCACTAAGACTCCCCACTGGAACAGCTATAGGGTTGAGATCTCACCTGAGTGGCCAAACCAAGATCTCCAGTACCCCCTCTGTCCAACCAGTGCTTCATGTCCTTGTCCAAGTAGCTGACACACACACACACACACACACACACACACACACACACACACACACACACACACACACACACACTCACACACACACACGCATTGAGATTTGATTGATACACACACACACACACACACCTGGGAAAGGCTGCCACAGGTGTTTTACCTATGTCCCCTTCTGCCCAGACTATAAGGTAGTTCTGACTGCCACCAAGCAACTCTTTCTCAGCTACTTAAGGCCCTTAACAGAGAGTGTCCAATCTTACTGAGTAATGTTATTATTATCCAAATGGTGGTCTGACCAAGAGCAAGGCTATTTAGGAGTGGCCTGTACAGTGTCTCCATACAGATATGCAAGTACCCTAAGAGTGTAAATATGTCTCACAAATATCAGCCACAAAGATAGGTTTAAATATATTTAATAATAAACAATAAAAGAACAAGACAATACTAAATATATATTCACAGTGACTTCAGAGTTCAAAATCACAGAAAATATTTAAAACAACATTGCAAGACAGTCTGAATGAATAAAGAAAACATCTAAGCTATACTTTACTATATTCCTATAGGAATGTAAAAGAGTTACTATGGCCTAAAAACATAAGTACAGAACAACACACAGGCAGAAGTGCAGAAGATGGTGATGAGTGGATGTTTCCAGGTCAAAGACAAAATACAAAATGCACAGTCTCTCATTCTGAGAGAGTTCTTAAATTAATATAAAATATTCCACAACTAAAAATCCAAGAATCCAAAACTCATGAAAAGTCCAATGGTCTGTTTTAGTCACATAAAATAAATTCTCCTAGCGCCTTGGCTTACAAAAATCCTTTACAGAGTAATCCCTATTCTAAAATATATCCTTTTTATACACTACAATCTTTCAATTACATAATTAAAACAATTATACAATTAAACAATTAACAATTCCAAAAAGGCTATCATAAAAGAACATTTCCAGTTGCATTCTCTATGATAAAGTGTATTAGATTTTAATATAAAAATGGATTCTTTTTTTTCTTAAATAATATTTGATACTTTCTTCACTCAAAAAATTACTATTGATTTGTTCCAGAACTATAATCTGTAAACCGACACATAGTCTGCGAGTTCCATCATGTCCATCTGCATATAGCCCAGGGAGGTACAGCTCAAGTCACTGACACCGATATGAAGTTTGACTGAGTCATACTAGAACTTCGTGTTCAAGGACTTGAATGCATGTGTGATCTGATGGATCCTGGCACCAGAGAAGCAACTAACTGTCACTCCTTCCTTGCTCAGGCAGGTAAGAGACACATCTGTATGTCTTATATAGGAGTCATCTATAACAAGAATGCTGGGTTGTTTCCATGTCTGCCTTAAACTCAGCATCTGTGACTTTGAGATTTCTTATGCACAGTGAGGAGGTAGGCTGCTTGCTGAGTGTGCTTTGTGCCTGTGTTGTGTTTTGGAGGTCTTTGAAGTTCGGGCAAGTTAACCTTTAGTATGATGGATTACTTGTATTGTGATGGCCTTTGTGAGGTGTGGTGTGTGGTTTACTGCTAATGATTTATCTATGTTTAACGTGTATGAGATTTTTGCCTCCAAGGATATTATATATGTACATCTCTCATGCACTATGTTAAGCTATTTGAGTAATAGATGATCATCAGACAGCATGAGACAGTTCTTACACTGTTTCAAGATACCCATCTCAATCAGGCTGGCTAGAGAGGTTGTGGGGAAGTGCTGGTTCATGATACTGACAGGAATGATTCTAGGGGCACAGGTAACTATAACTGTTTGGAGTTTGGTTTTATGATAATGTTGGGTGGATTTGCTACTGAGTATTTAAAGTGTAATGCAAAACAACTAGCCTGGAAACCTGTTTCTGCCACCAGCAAGAACCAGTAAACTAATTATAATAAAAAAATCACCAATTTTAATGCTAAATCAGTGTAAGCAGTATCAGTGCACTCAATATTAAGGATTTTTTTCAAAGGTCTTTTAGTCTGGTGAGTAGTTTAAGGGGAAACATTTTACAAAATGATACTTTTGTGCTTATTGTCAACAGCCAATAAAAAAAGAGATGGAGGGAATGATACTGGGTTTCCACTTGAAATGTCAGCACTTGAAATGCCAACTGCCGACAACCAAAAAAAAGACCAAAAACACAGGAGAAGAATGAATTTGGAAAATTGCTCTTCTCCTTTAAACTTTTTTGTGGCTGGTGGGGGTAAGCCCTCCCACCTCCACCCCCTCTGTCCCCCAAACATACATATACCAATTCTGAGATCGCCATACATGGCATCTCGGACTTTCTGATCTTTCTTTCATTCAGTCTCTGTATTTTGGGACTCATTTTAGAGGTCCTGACATTTCACTAATACACTGAGTTTAAGAAAACAAGTAGAACATGGTGGGTGTGAAGGAAAACCCCCTTGGTCTGTGCTGATTGGCCTGGAGCTGCCTTAATGGAAAGACTAGTCCTGGACTAGCCTGACATACACTCAGTACATAAGAATGAATTAGGGTTTAATGATAACAGTTAGACCACTTACAGCAAAATGCAGTGCAAGTATGTATTGCAAATTACTAATGTAGGCTTAAAGACTTTAGTCAAAGCAGATGCAGACTTTTAAAATGAACTTAGAAACAGATGAAGAAATGAAAACACGTGTCTTTTTTCTTTATGTAATTCTTGCCATTCTGCTGCAATTTGTTCTTTGACAGCAAAAGTTTGTGCTCTTTCATTGGCTCATTTTTAGTGCCAATGAGAGAAGAGCTCTTCAAAGTCAAAACAAAACAAACAGACTCACTACAAACTTTTAGATACACTGTGGCATGGACAATTAGAGCTCTGCAGGTAGCAAAATGGACCAGAAGCACAGTGGGCTTCTGGCTACTTTTAGTGTTGGTCCATTTTTCTAGCTGCGCTACAGTGTTGACCTTTTCAGCAGACAAATAGCATAGCAGAGCAAGAAAATTAGGCCAACAGCACAATGCAGCTATAAGCCAACATTGTCACTTTAAAGGCTGACACTGTGAGCGATTCAATTGGTCAGAATTAATTTGAGCAGTTGCAACTGATATTGCAGGTACTTAAATGAATATGTTTAGTAGGTTTGTGTTTGAGTAACTGTAACAAGGTACTTATAAGATGATAACAAAGTCCAGAACCAAAACAAGTAAATCCAAATCAAGGCAAAAGCGACTGGAAATGACTCAAAGAGACTCAAAGAAATAAGCGACACTGTTTAATTATCGCTGGTCACAGACTTCATCAGAATAATACATACAAGTATGTATTATTCTGATGAAGTCTGTGGACGAAAGCGGATAATTAAACAGTGTACGCTATTTCTTTTTGAGTCTCTTTGAGTCATTTCCAGTCGCTTTTGCCTTGATTTGGATTTACTTATAAGATGA